>NC_068366.1:42199678-42344678 GCF_020536995.1 Dreissena polymorpha
TTCCCTTTTTTAAATGTATTCTTGTTTGTTTTACTGGAGATAATATAGGTCCAATGTTTATTTTTTTCAATATAACGCATTTAATGACAAGCTTCAATACATGCCAAAATCTGTGAAAAGGCCCCTTTAAAGTGCCGTAGTGAGCATTCGAAATAATACACCCTACAAAAACGGTTTAAAGCTTGCAATTTACGCACTTTGCATTGTAAATGTTTGTTTCGACCATGATGCAACAAATCAATCGGCAGATACGTGTGATTGTAGTTTTTGAAGATTAATGAACGAACTTTGTTTCTTATCAAGCTATATTATTAGCGAATTGTTACCCAAGCAGTGAACTGAGTAAATGTCAAAAGAGGTCGGCAAAGTAATAGGTCGTAAAGGTGTCGTAAAGTTTAACAGGAGTGTGTGTTAGTTGTCAATTGGTTAAAATTAACGCCCGACTAATTATCAAGTCTATTATGTTAACGAATAGCTATATCAGCAATAACAAATAAATTTAGAATGACATAATAGAGTTACGCAATATTTTCAAACGGTTTTAATATTTTATATCAAGTTATTTAATTAATAAAATATCAATGAATGAATGAAATCGAAACGCAGGATTTTTTGCACAATATGTATAAGTGGCGAAACGATTCACGCAGTTGTTGTATAACAATATCATATTATTTGATCGAACACAAGTTAAGCTTGCGATTATGAATAATGCACACCATGTATTCAACTGATGCCGGCGTGCACATACCTACACCTGCCGTTGAACCTTCGTTATACCATATATACATTCATTCGGAAAAACAAAAACAAATACGAACTATATTTGTAATACATTTCCTTAAGTTTACTTAATACTTGTACGTGGAAGAAAAAAAACTTCAATTGCTTCCCATAAAATTAATAACAAATAGTATCCCCAATTTTGCTTTAAATTCAATAAAACTGCATATTATTGAAATTATTAATAAATTAGATAATATAATGTATTTTAAAATCGATTTAAGTCTCTTACCTGTGTATGATTTTCAAAATGTTTTCTCTTATATCATCTTATTTATAACAATCATCGAGCACGAATTTTACTACTTAAAGCTTAAGAAATAGTCGTCTGCATGTCGCTTTTCGTCTGCAAATAGCACATGGGTTTACCAGCTAAGCTATTTTATACCCGTGACCCAGTTTCGATTTATTACCACGTGATCCGGGGGTTGCCATGTATTTTCAATCAATTTAAGATTACTAGTTGTAAACATAAATAAAAAACCCGAGTTAACGCGATGCACTCTATCGAATTCTCTTGACGTGTGCTAAAGTTGTCTTTAATTAATAGATACTTTCTTTTAGTCAAATTTATGTTATTAAATGAATAAAGTCATCATAGATTCGTTGAAGTCGTTGGTAACAATATTTTAATAAAAACACTATTTTTCACTTAATATCGTAGGTTTAAAAATAGACCAAAATAGACGCTGTATCTGGAAGACTTGCACATAAGGGTAAAGCGGGTTTATGATATCATAACAAGACTTGACGCTTGTTTGATTTAATTAATAAACTGAAACCTGACTTGATAAGGGCTAACCGAAGTAAAGACAATGAATTTATTCAAAACAGACATCGGCGTTTAAAGTCAAATTAAGAAGATACGTAAGCCTTTAAAGGGATCTTTTCACGCTTTGGTAAATTGACAAAATTGAAAAAAGTTGTTTCAGATTCGCAAATTTTCGTTTTAGTAATGATATTTGTGAGGAAACAGTAATACTGAACATTTACCATGGTCTAATATAGCCATTATATGCATCTTTTGACGATTTTAAAACCTAAAAATTATAAAGCGTTGCAACGCGAAACGATTGAATAATTTGGAGAGTTCTGTTTTTGTCGTTAAATTTTGTGAAACTACGAAGATTGCTTATATAAGGTATAAAATATATCAAGTATGTGTAATCGGCGGAATAGCTCAGTAGGCTAAAGCGTTTTTACTTCAGGACTCTGGCAGGACTCCAGGGGTCACTGGTTCGAAACCTGGTCCGGGCAATGTTCTTTTACTTTTTTAAATTTTATTCTTGATTTTTTACTGGAGCTTTTACGATCCAATGTTTACATTTATCGATATAAAGCATTTTATGAATAAGTTAAAAAATGCCAAAATCTGTGAAAAGGCCCCTTTAAAAAGGAAAAAAGGAACACGATAATCGGTATCATGATTTAGCGGACGCCAATATAGTGCATGAAATACTTGTTTTAAGAATAAAAAACAGCGCCCCAATGCAACGTATTCGAAGCACTTCAACCGAATACAATTTCGCCTTATTACAACAATTTTACATTCATAAAAATATCAAACACCATTTTTACAAATAAAATAGCATCTACTGGGAAATGCTTATATAAAAGTGCAATTTATTATTATTTGTTCGCTTATTGATGCAAGTAAACACGCACGGGTAAGTATACAAGTATGAGTACATCGTTCATGTGTGTTATTGTAAGAAAAATAAACAGATTACATCATTGCATCAGAGTCGCGTCAAACGTTCAAAAACTAGCTTTCGCAATTTTTTAATAAAAATAGTAAAAAAATGCTCCATTAAGTTAACTAAAGATATTGGCAGATCGGACTTATTAAGAGCGGCAGTAAAATCATTAAATTGTCTAGATTTTAATCACGGATCTTTCGGCATCATTATCAAGACAAGAATAAAATTTAGGAATTAAAAACCGTCAGAAAAGAGGGACTTAAAACCAGTGCCCTATGTGTTAAAAGGCCATCTCCACTTGACCATCAATGTTTAAATACCATTTTAGCCCTTTTATATTTGATAGTTTTAAGAGATCCACGTGTTAACAAAATTTAACGAAAACAGCAGCATCCCATCTAATTTTTTATTAGTGTCTTACTTGTGACGCCTTATCACAGTATCAATTTAAAATGATTTAAAAGCAGCTGTAATTTTAGTACAAGTCCACGTTATGTATAGTATTTCGCTCCTCGATTTTTAGTGTTCTTTAATTTGTTGACATAGAGAAAAAAAGGTTTGATAACTTTTATTTTTACATTATCTGGACAAGTCATTTCAATACCCCTTTCTGGCAACGTGAGCTTTTTGAGCAATTAGTTTTGATAGACTTGAGCCGTTCTTATACTATTGTCATTTATATTGTGCCTGCCTCGCATGCATTGCCCATATACAAACAACCCGCATTACATTCTGGCATGCGTTCATCATAAAATCAGGAAAATTGTGGATATTTATGTTTAGTTCTATATTGCAAATTACAAATATTGTATTAGTATATTTTCACAGATTACTTATTTAAAAAAATGGTGTTGACGTTTTCAATAATTGTAATTGTCTTAATAAATAAACTAAGTATTTGTTGTGTCCACGAATAAAAAGTATAAGTGTTACGTATAATATCTAATGTCATTATTCTTTCAATTACTAAAAAAAGAATTATTCATTCAAATAATTACACAATGTTTTATGATTTTTGAATACGAACACAATGGCAGTTGTGGCTTCAGTACTTTGATGGAGGACTGTTTTTACACATATTACCATTTATACATAAATTATATTTGGCAGCAAATTAGGGGAAATAAGGAGTTATTATCAATATTCCGATGGATACAGTCTGAGACAAGTATCAGAACTTTACTATGAGGTTGTCATCCTGTTTATGTATGTTATATGTTTGTTAAGAAGCCGAACAGCCAAGTTAATGCAAAATTGTTTCCTTAAAATTAAATTATCAGTATGTAGTATGCGCATTTTAATTGGGTGCATGTTTTAAAACGTTTTTTTTATTACATTGTATATACATTTAAGTCACAGAGCAGTTTGCTCTATGCATCGTTCATTTACCTCTGCTCTGCCGTCGGCTTTTATGCAAATTGACCGTAGTTGTCCGGAAAGTTCATACACAGATGAAATGCAGAAATATGCAATACAATCTTTTTTTATTTTGTATACAGACAAAATGATTTATTGACGTAAACTTTACAGTTTTTGGGCATTTACAACTAGTTATACATGTATTTATTTCAACGTGAGTGCGTATAGCTATATAATATAACTATCATATTGATCGTGAAAGGATTATCATACAAAAATACATGATTTGATATGTACAGAAATGAAGTTATAAATGAAACATTTAAGAAATAGTAAACCCTACTGAGGTCCCTATGGCATTATAGTGACCAGCCAGGCAGCCACAAACCGTATATGGACCGAAGCCGTAGGCTTAGGTCCATATACAGTTTTTGGCTGCCTGGTTGGTCACTATAATGCCATTGGGACCGAAGTGGAGTTTACTATTTTTTTATATTACACCGAAGAGTGTCCCCTGTATCATTGTACAGTGTTGTACCGGCTTTCCGTACTTTTATTTTTCATGCAACTGAATGCGCAAACGATGACGTATATCGTGTGAAGTAGTTTCTCTGACGAAACATTCCAGTTGGAGCTAAATTCTATGGATGTTAAGGACATGTCGGACGTGGTGTTTTTTAACAGTTAGTTGTTTGTGTTAGCACAGGAGTTTGAAATTTTATCAATATAGCTAATCTAATGGCTAAATAAAAAAAATATACCCCTATATAGTATAAAGACTAGTCTTTATACTATATAGGGGTATATATTTTTTTATTTAGCCATTAGATTAGCTATATTGATAAAATTTCAAACTCCTGTGGTGTAAGGCATCGAACGAATGCCAAACGTATTTCGGATTGTGTGTTTATCATGCATAATGTTAACTTCGATAGGAATACAATAAAATAGTGTGATTTAAAATAAGTTTCGATACGGGGATGAAAGAATATAAAATGGAAGTGAATATTGTTTTGACTTTATTGTTATAAACATTGGATGTTAACGTTGGCATTCAGGTCAGCGTGTCGTTTATTCTAAATTCAGTTTTTTTACTCTTGTTAATGCTGAATTAGTTTCAATGCTGTTTAATAAAACGTTTCAACACAGTGCACATTTAGTGGTGTGTAACCCCGAACGGTCCATATACAAAAAATAGTGACCGGTCCATATACTATTAGATTCCTCTATCGCATTTTACAGACTGAAACCAGTCATATAGATATAGAAAGACCAATATCTCTGAGGTGTAATATTCCTAAATATTTGAAATTGTAAATACAAACTTAATTTTACCAAAATAAGATTTTTTTTTTTTAATGACTAAGTATGCAACAATAATATTTGAGTTTTTTTCTAGATATACAGATGATGAATAGAATTGATTTAATTATTAATTTGCACATAAAAAATGGATGATGAAAAAAATGTAAACACAGCAAAGTTAATAACACGTTATATAAGACGAGTTGATATGAAAAAACTATTTGATGAGGACAAATGAATCAGTTAATGTTAGAAGAACTATCTCCCGGACTAGATAAATTGAAACATGCATTGATAATGAATTATTTAAGTGTTAAATTGTACAAAAAATATTTTGGTGTACAAAATAAAAATATGCAAATATAGTGTATGAGTTTTGTTATAGAAACATTTAGATGATAACTAACATATGAGTCGTGTTCTGAGAAAACCGGGCATAATGCATGTGCGTAAAGTGTCGTTCCAGATTAGCCTGTGCAGTCCGCACAGGCTAATCTGGGACAATACTTTCCGCTTTAATGGTATTTTTCGTTTAAAGGAAGTCCCTTTTTACCGAAAATGTAGTAAAAGCGGAAAGTGTCGTCCCTGATTAGCCTGTGCGGACTGCACAGGCTAATCTGGGACGACACTTTCGCACATGCATTATGCCCGGTTTTCTCAGAACACGACTCATATATATTTAATTCTGAGCTTGTACAGAAACATTTGAAGGATGAAAACGACAGACAACTTGCTTAGGTTTTTAACTATTTTTTGTTCGAAGTTCCCATTAATTCAACAAATTTAAACAAACTTAGTCTCCTATAAAAGTGCGCTTTGACAAATTCTTTTCGTAGTGAAGTGACAGGAATATCATAATTAAATGATACTTGACTTCAATATTTCTGACATAACATTTTGTGCATAAGCGCTGAGATATTTCTATATTGCTATGTCCGCCTATTTCAATGGCTTCTTTGAGCGACGATAATCGTAACTTTGAAAGACAGATTGTTTTGGTTAAAAATGAAGATAGGGCTCAAACCCGAACGTGCATTAAAATAATTTGTATGTCAATAATGAGTTGCTATTATTTATTGAATTGTACCAAGCTTGTTTAAAAACAAGTATTTCCGTAGACCTTACAAACAATAGGGACGGTATCGATATTGACAGAAGAGGGATTGCATAATACGTATGAAAATCCGTAAGTATCATAAATAAATAGTTTATGTATACGACCTCAAGAGACCCTGGTTCAAGTTTGCGTAATCATTCTTTCTGAAAAACATTTTTATTCAAATTTTAGTTATCAATGAACAAAAAAAATCTTTACTATTTTTTATATTATTATTATTATTTATTATTATTATAATAATTATTATTATTATTTGCATCATCATTATCAAGGGGTATTTACGCTACCATATTCATGCTTCCGTTCTGCAAGACAAAGATTACTTCACAATAAAGATGTTTCTATGATTCAGTTTCAATTTTACATTCACAATCGTGCAAACAGTGTGAACGACCTGCATTGTTGCCTGTGTTTAACAAGGGTTTCGAATGCCCTTGGTTCACAATTCATACCGAGTTTACATGAGCAAGAGCACATTTCAATTGTTCAAGCAATTGATGTTGTTCCATTTAGAATCTCTGGCTGCAGCTTAGACATTCAAATCGGTGATAAACTACATATGCATCATAATGTTTTAACTTCGTCCGACTTTATTTCACATGACCAGGCGATGACCCCAACTCCCCCGCTAAGTTCAATGAAATTAAACCTAAAAACGTGTTCGTATAACCATATAGCCGACCAAAGAAAATAAAACTTATTGAAATCGACGAAGTTATAACGATTTGGAAAGTATGATGTAAAAGTTCTTTGATAAAGCAACATTTCCTTAAAGTACAGTGAATAAAATACATGTACTCAATTCGCACCTATCGCTTTCGAACATAAACACCAGGATATCCACTTTTAACTAACAAAATGGTTTTAGTGAAATAAACCTGAATTAATTTCATTAGAAGTGACGTCTTTTTAAAAGAGTTAAACCTATTTCAAGTGGACAGGGTCTATACCGCCTTATACCAACTGTAATCTGACCGCTGGATTCGTCACATAATTAAGTATAAATTTAGGTATGCGTATCCTCATTTACCTCATTCATATATCTATCTTTAAAACCGGTTTGGGTTGTGTAACTCTAACGATTGCGCGGAATTTTCGAAACCTACGTTTCCGTTTTCTTCTAGGGCCTCTAGACATTTCAAAAGAAAAATTAAGTATGTATATTGTATGTTTCCATTTTCATGGAATGGAAACAAAGACATTATAGAGATGTAATATATCTATGACATAGCCAAAGAATTCAAAATGTATAAAATTCAAATATGCGTTCATAGTTTTCTGTCTAGAAACATCTCAATAATTTGTATATTTCTTACTTTGACTAGAAAACAATCTTTGAAATATTTTTGAAATGATAAAATGTTCATTATCTTTATCGGAAATTAGAAACGTCAAAAACATATTATATAGACCTCATAAACCATGACAAAAATCAATTCTTACATGTAGTGTCGAGTTCATTCCAATTATTTATAGTGCAATCCAAATTTTGAGCAGTGCATGCTAGACGTTGAACAAAGTATGCTTAACGTAAAAAAAAATCTATAAACAAAAACAACTGCATAACAATTAATTAAAATGTACAAAACTGTTTCACTAATCACTCTTTCACTTCAGTAAAGTTGGACAAAATGTTGAAACCTTTACTTATTAAGATATTTGTAGTGTTATAATAGGGAAATAATAATATTCGTTTTGTTCCTCGTGAGCTTAAAGATAATTCAAAATACAAATTGCAATTATAACTATAATGTGCAAGCCAACCATATGCAAATTAATGGCTAACAAGTGGCCTTCAAGCACACGACCCAAATCAACAAGAAGCTAATGTGAAGGGACTCTGACCTTGTCCCCAAAGTTTGTCATTATGACATTGATGCTAGTCTAGATAAACACTCACAACATGTTTTGTTCATTTGAAAGAGATGCAGATAAACAGATACTAGTAGATACCAACACGCAAATGCATCATTGAAGTCACGGCATTCAACATTGTTTGGGGTTTTCTTCAACAAAACATCCTCCATCTCTTCCTAGTTGGTGTAACCGTAGATGGCGCCCGAGTCGGCAATAGGATTGTATATTTGTTTAAATAGGTTAAATGGCAAAGGCCGATTTTTATCATGTCATTTCAAATGGTGCTTTTAAAATACTTCTTCTTAGCAACAAAGGAACAAACTTTAACTGCAATGATATATCGAAATGCATATGCTTATTGCAAGAGGATCCCAAACCTATGGCAGATTGTAACTAAACAGTGACCGGTAGCCAACACGAAAAACATCTCCATAAAAGGGCTTCGAGCACTTATTTAATCGTGCAATGCGAAATGCAACTGGAACAAATACCCATAACACCGCGCGGGAAGTCTTGTATCGACGATGTTATTAGCTTTGTTGGTCCCCGAGTATGGCACAATACACCTGCAACACATGTCAAGTGGGCGGAGCTTAGCGTGTACTGATAGCAATACAATTTTGGTTTGCAATTCTTGAATAATATACATGTTACATTTTTTTTCCGATTTGAGGTTCATCATGCATTGGCGATTGCAATCGCGATGACATCAAACACGTACTCGCCATTATGCGGTTGTGATTGTGCATAATGAAGCATATAGTGCGGCAGGCATGAATGGGAAAAAACATACGGCAAATACAAAGCATGTGCTTTTCTATGCACGGATATAAAATAACAGCTTAATTATCATATAAGGTGTACACAACGTATTTATGTTTGATGTTCATTTTATACAGACTCAAAGACTCAAAAATATTAAGATATAAGCATATTTGCATTAGGTCATAACTTTAAGTAATTTGGTACAATTATATTGTTCATATATAAAAGTAATGCAGTCATACATTTAGTCATATTAAGTGTAATGGTATCCAATGTTCGTATATGGTTGAAATAGAGCATCATAAAGATAAAGGCTTTGACAGAAATATGACAGTTCAAAAGACGCTTTGTATGAACTACACTGGCTACCAGTAAAGGCCAGGATAACATTCAAATTACTGACCTTCATGTATAATTGTTCTGTTGGTCACGCGCCAAAATACCATACAGAACTTCTAAAAGAAAAGGTACCAGCACGTAACCTACGATCTACCGTCTCGTATGACGGATGTTATGATGTGAAACGCACAAAGAGAAAAACTTTCATGGACAGGAGTTTCGAAGTTGTTGGTCCGAAACTGTGGAATGACCTACCATGAGGCATCCGGACTCCTGTCTCAATAGACATTTTCAAAAGGAATTTGAAAACATTTCTCTTCAGAGACTTTTACAACCTATTTTAATTTGAATACTTGTGATTTCAAAACAAATCGAGACTCAGTTGTACGGGCTTATTTGTCTAACAACCAGCACTCGGAGGACCAAGAAATTAAAGCATTGTGCGGGCTTCCTTGCTCGACAAGAATATTTATTGTACAAGTGACCGGTAACCAAAATCATTAGGGCTCCTTTTCTCAATGATTGAATGGCATCACCCAGCTGTCTTTTAGTCTCGCTGTAATTTTAACCCTCAAGATGTGTCTTGTAGTCACACTTGGTCAGTCTATTTGTGACTTGTAGTCACAATAGTTCAAATAAGGTTAAACCCCAAAAGAAGTGTCCGTAAGGGGACAGGTGACCGTTAACTGTGGGATCCGACAGCCAGAGTGCAGAAATATCCTTTCACGTATTCTTCAGTTCATGAAAAAATAGTGTCTTTATGTTGCCAAAGATTTGCTCATAATATCATTATAATTATTGTCTTAACTCTTGTTATATCAATTTATTACATACTATTTTATTTTTACTGTTTTAATATTGTATCCGGCATTGTTTTATTGCTTAAGTTTCTCACAGCATTTTTATTTATATCACACAATTTTAGATTATTAATCCTTTAATTAATGCTGCATAATAGTATCAATCACTCTTATTTTTTATCAATGTTATGTACCTATATAAGTTGTGTACAATGCCATTGAATATAATTATATAAATAGGCGTTTCATCAAATTAGTAAGTTTCACGTTTTGTTACACCCCCCCCCCCCCCCCAAAAAAAAAAATTATGATTTTAAAGACTGCAAAAAATCAGTGCATATGTCCAGAATTTCAAATTAAAGTACATGTAGAAAATATCTTGGTTGCTACGCATGAACTCAATATTTCTCAAATTGAAAACAGGAGTAAAACATACGGACATATTGTATATAAAACATAATATAAACTATCGATTAATATGAGCGATATTTTAACAAAGCATACCTCGATTTTCTCTGTGAACACACATTCAGTTCTAAGTAAATATTGGTATGACGATGAAACAAGCATTTTTGTTAATGATTAAATTGACTAAGAAAGTTTTAGTTGTACATATATACTCATTTAAATAATTATCTTAATTATAATTAAATCGCTAAATTCAACAATAATAAACTAGACTAATTAAAAGTGGCCTTGACAAAAAAAAACTAGGCGGCTTGTCGATTGAAATAGATCAGAATATAGTTGTCATCCTGTTGTATTACGATGTCGCCCACTCTGCATACGGTCCTTCCTCCTTCCGGGGCGATTTAAAACAGATAAACTATGTTTTTTTTGCGAATGTAGAATTTGTTATGAGAACAATAAGATGTTTTTTTTGTCTTTTAGTAAAAAGTATATTTGGAATGATAGCAGTCCCATTGATCATACAGCTATACGATGTTACACAAAATATAGTGCAACTTAACTAGGTTTGTATGAACTCAAATAAAATTGTTTGAGTTTGACTAGATCCATGCAGGTCTCCACTATGAAGGTAATTATATATAATTAAAGAGAAAAGAAACGTATGGCAAATACGTAATTTAATAATGATAATAATTCCTATTCCAACCAGCAAAGTTTTGTAAGATTGTATAATTTAATTTTTCACACATGTTAATGAATTTTTCTTTGAAGATAATCCATTTATGTAAATATTCAGTCGAATCCATAACTGCAGGTACTTGAGTACCATTTTGGCATTATTTTTCCGTAAATATTGCACTCACGTCGTGCGTAGTGTACACACATGTTTAATTTGCCGCACATGTATATTTTAAAACTAAATTGTTTACAAAACATATAACATATGAATCGTTCTACTTTTATTATAACGGTCTGCGTTGTTTTGCGGGAGTTGTATTGCTTCATACATTGTGCAGGATCGTTTTTCGGCGTAAGCTGAATAAGCCAGCTTTTCACCCTGACTTGACCTTTGTAAGTGTCCAATAATACTCAAATAAAATTTCCCGCGGCTAGGTACAAATGAATACACTTCATTTATTCCATTGGCTGATTTGAGTATAACACCAGAACATTGGAAACATATCCGCGTCTTTGTAACACTGTTTTACTGCATGAAACAATTTTATCTCTAATGAAAAGGCCCAATAGATAGAACAGTTTTACAATCAATTTTCGACATAAATACAGTTTGTGCGTTCACCTTTTATTTTCAGAGAATTACCAGCGCAAAAGCGTTTAACTAAAGGCTATGTTGTCATATTTAGTACTTACTTGCATTGCATTTCAACCCGCGATGTTTCGGGTCAATACGCGGTCATTTTGTGAAAGTCAGAGTTTATATACAGTTCATCACCGGAGTTCGCAAAAGGGGTTGCGATCATTGTGTCTTACTGACAATAACGTAGTGACTGTAATGCATTGCATTCCAATCCGCAAGGTATCAAGGTCAGTTTGCGGTCAGTTGCAGAAATCTTTATATAAACGCCGTCTCGTAAACTTTGTGCACTTGAAGTCTGTTTTGATCAGAAAGATACTAAATAAAGATATTCGGCGATATCATTGTGGTATGTCAATCATCGATTTTTAATATGGTTTCAAAATTTGCATGATAAGGACCGATTTTGATAAAATTAATTAGAAATATTTATCCATTTAGACCAGTTTATTAAGCATGACCACAATAATTCGCTATACTATAATTATGCAATTAAATAAGATTCGAGTATTGCCGGCTGACCTATATGCACTCGTTTATTTTCATGTTTCTTGTGTTTTTCTATTCTGTAAATATAGATATCTGAGTAATAATATCACATAAAGCAAAATAAGCCACGAAATCTGGCGCAACACCCCGTAATTGATTTGCTTATGATGTAGCTAACAACTGCGCAGAAATAAGGCATCCGCTACTTTTTATCTCATAGAGATAACTTTTGATCGTTCATAAACATCGACCACAATCAACGCCGTATATCTTTTTTTAAAGATATTTCTTGTTAAGATTCTTCTGATTATGATTGTACGTGATATTTTTAAATAAAAAAGCTTCGATCGCACGTTTATATTAAGTTGTCCATGAATAGACCATGGTGCATGTGCACCAGCAGAAAACAAATAGGTTATGCCCTTACTAACCAATAACCGATCCCTAAATCACGCGTCCTAGTGTCGCATCCTTGCTAATTTAGCACGTGGTGAGCGGTTATTGTTTAAGTAATTAAAGGGATCAGTTTTGATTTTATCAGAACAAGCTGCGAGCATCCGGATTCACTTGAAAAGTTATTAATTTGAATTTTTAACAATTGTGCGTATCGTCAAGACAATGTTCAATGTGGTTCAAAGTCAGCGGTGCGTCATTTATATAAAGTCATTTCCTTTTGATTACTATCTGGTCAAATACTGCAACATAGGGAATGTTCTGAATTCCGCACACTCTTGTGATGTCACGTGAAAAACAATAGACCAATCGACTGTTGTAATAAGCATAGAAAATGGAAGTGATTCTCGTTTGACTCTTAGTATATGCCCTGTCATTTTCGAATCAAAGATCGTTCCCATTTAAGTTGATCGTGTTCGTAGAACTAATAATAATTGTATTAATTTCCATGGATTTTATAAGTTCAATGCCCATGTAAAATATTTATTTGACCATCGAAACATATATTTGTATGATATATTTTGGGCATTTAAATGTTCATCATATGCGAGCTCGTCCATCAATTTGCATGTGAACAGTCGTTCGTTCTTAAACATACGTAAATACACAGTAATTTAGAGGGATCTTACTGTTTGAAACGTCGTTTTATTTTTCATTACTTCTGAAAATAATGGTGTAATTGTATATACTTTACGCAAAAAAAACAAACAGACTGGAAACAAGCCGGTCTATAATATAACACAAATGTTCTGCTGATCGGTCCGGTGGTAGCTGGTGGACACTTACACTGTTTCTCGAATCACGTGTTGATTTGGTAATGTTATGTGGTACTTTTTACCGAAGATCAAGCAATGAATGCTGGTAGATCCCTGTTTGCGCTTGATAAACAATGTACGCGTGGACTGAGAACACCAAATCGAATGTGGTTGAGAACATGATCTCGTAAGGGGCTTTAATCCATTTATGCCTAGTGGACTCTCCCATCCTTCTAAATTGGAACAATTTATTTCCAAAATTAGGGATGTCTAGTATATTTATTTCTATATTTAGAATATTTCTTAAAGAAATTTCTTCAAGCAAACAGCGCATCATTCGGCGTCTCATCTGGGTCTACGCTGTTTGCCAAGGCCTTTTTCTAGACTCTAGGCATAAAGGGGTAAGGTTACACTGTACGATTGTGATAAAATTATATAAAATATAAAATTATATTGGATCGTTTTATCTGAAACATTCAATTGGTATTAATTTTTTTTACATGAATTGTGTCTTTTAGAATTGCTGTTTGTTGATTCTGCGAATAGCTATAGACATTTTGCGGGTCACATGAAGGTAACGTGTCATATCGAAATACCGCTGCAAGCAGATTATGTTATCTGCTGAGCTGTTAACAACCCCAGCGAATCTACCGTTAGATGGCTTATGAGGTCACTTTAAACCTGAAGATGTTCGAACGTTGAACTTGAGGTATGTTTGTTTAAACGATTTGCAGTCTCGTTTAATATTTCAATTGCTCGCGGTGTCAAGAAGCACACCGAACAATCGTAAAAAGATAATCAAGAGTATTCGTTACACAAATCATAATCAACTAAGATTTATTGCCTGTCTGTTTTATCACACAATGCTGTGATTGGCTAAAACTTAACTTCCCTTCCACATTGGTTATTTTCCTTCCGAAAAAAAGTTTGTTTATATTGCATGGTCGCGTTAACCCAATATTTCAAAAGGTGTAATAAAGATAAATAAACGACAGCCATCAAAATTTGGAAATTAATGTTAAACGCGGATGTAAATTCGACGTAAGAGACAGGTCGGAATCTAGATCTACCGTGGAAATGCAGAACCATTTTGTTTGCTTTTAAATCATAAAACACACAATGAGATTGAGTGAGAGAACCAACAATAAACAAGAGATGTGTTTGTCAGAAACACAATGCCCCCTATTGCGCCGCTTTGAAGCCATATATTTGACATTTGACCTTAAAGGATGACCTTGACCTTTGACCACTCAAAATGTGCAGCTCCATGAGATACTCATGCATGCCAAATATCAAGTTTCTATCTTCAATAATGTAAAAGTTTTCGCAAAACTTTAACAAAGGTTAAAGTTTTGGGACACACAATGAATGAATGAAATAATAACAGACAGACAGACAGGCAGGCAGGCAGGCAGGCAGGCAGACAGACAGACAGGCAGGCCAAAAACAATATGCCCCCGATCTTTTGATACGGGGGCATAAAAAATTAAACAACAACAATGTATGACACTTTTTTGGAAAAATACACACGAGTGAGGTTAACGATGTCGGAGCTCATGCAAATGAACTTGTGCATACGTTGTCGAGCCACAATCATTCGCATAGTTACAAGGCAAATCAAGCCCCTGTTAGCAATTTTCATAGCTCGGATTTTACAAGAAACCATTTTAATTGGCCCTTGCCTTCGTTCATGGTCCACCGTGAAGCCGAGATATCCTGGGTTCGACCCGAAGATCAACATTAAGACTCCAAGTTCCGCTGGGTTCCGTTGGTATCTATAAACTAACGGATACAAAAGATGCAATCGAGAAACAATAAAAAGATTTAATTAATACCAGAAAAAAAACAACGTTTGAAGTGAAAATGAAGACATACCGACCATACCGATCTCAGACCATACCGATCAGACTATACCGATCACAGACCATACCGATCACAGATCATACCGATCACAGACCATACCTATCTCAGACCATGCCGATCAGACTATACCGATCACAGATCAGACCGATCACAAACCATGCCGATCTCAGACCATACCGATTACAGATCATACCGATCACAGACCATACCGATCTCAGACCATACCGATCAGACTATACCGATCACAGACCATACCGATCAGACTATACTGATCAGACTATACCGATCACAGACCATACCGATCTCAGACCATACCGATCAGACTAAACCGATCACAGACCATACCGATCAGACTATACCGATCACAGACCATACCGATCAGACCATACCGATCAGACTATACCGATCAGACCATTCCGATCAGACTATACTGATCAGACCAAACCGATCACAGACCATACCGATTAGACTATACCGATCACAGACCATACCGATTAGACTATACCGATCACAGACCAAACCGATCACAGACCATACCGATCAGACTATACCGATCACAGACCATACCGATCAGACCATACCGATCAGACTATACCGATCACAGACCATACCGATCAGACTATACCGATCACAGACCATACCGATCAGACCATACCGATCAGACTATACCGATCACAGACCATACCGATCAGACCATACCGATCACAGACCATACCGATCAGACTATACTGATCAGACTATACCGATCAGACTATACCGATCAGACTATACCGATCACAGACCATACCGATCTCAGACCATGCCGATTAGACTATACCGATCACAGACCATACCAATCTCAGACCATACCGATCTCAGACCATACCGATCAGACTATACCGATCTCATACCATACCGATCAGACTATACCGATCACAGACCATACCGATCAGACCATACCGATCAGACTATACCGATCAGACTATACCGATCACAGACCATACCGATCTGAGACCATGCCAATTAGAATATACAGATCACAAACCATACCAATCTCAGACCATACCGATCAGACTATACCGATCACAGACCATACCTATCTCAGACCATACCGATCAGACTATACCGATCACAGACCATACCGATCAGACTATACCGATCACAGACCATACCGATCAGACTATACCGATCAGACTATACCGATCAGACTATACCGATCACAGACCATTACGATCACAGACCATACCGATCACAGACCATACCGATCAGACTATACTGATCAGACTATACTGATCAGACTATACCGATCAGACTATACCGATCAGACTATACTGATCAGACTATACTGATCAGACTATACCGATCAGACTATACCGATCAGACTATACCGATCAGACTATACCGATCAGACTATACCGATCACAGACCATACTGATCTCAGACCATACTGATCACAGACCATACCGATCACAGACCATACCGATCAGACTATACCGATCACAGACCATACCGATCAGACTATACCGATCAGACTATACCGATCAGACTATACTGATCAGACTATACCGATCACAGACCATACCGATCACAGACCATACCGATCAGACTATACTGATCAGACTATACCGATCAGACTATACTGATCAGACTATACCGATCACAGACCATACCGATTAGACTATACCGATCAGACTATACCGATCACAGACCATACCGATCATACTATACCCATCAGACTATACCGATCAGACTATACCGATCAGACTATACTGATCAGACTATACCGATCACAGACCATACCGATCACAGACCATACCGATCAGACTATACCGATCAGACTATACCGATCAGACTATACTGATCAGACTATACCGATCACAGACCATACCGATCACAGACCATACCGATCAGACTATACCGATCAGACTATACTGATCAGACTATACCGATCACAGACCATACCGATCACAGACCATACCGATCTCAGACCATGCCGATTAGACTATACCGATCACAAATCATACCGATCACAGACCATACCGATCAGACTATACGGAGCAGATTTTTAGAAGATAAGGAACAGATTTTCAGGAGGTACGGAGCAGATTTTCAGAAGATACGGAGCAGATTTCCAGAAGATACGGAGCAGATTTCCAGAAGATACGGAGCAGATTTTCAGAAGATACGGAGCAGATTTTCAGAAGGTACGGAGCAGATTTTCAGAAGATACGGAGCAGATTTTCAGAAGGTACGGAGCAGATTTTCAGAAGGTACGGAGATTTTCAGAAGGTACGGAGCAGATTTTCGGACCAAACGGATCATTTATGTGCAGACCATACGGACATATTTAACGCCATGGAGCTCATTTTAAAATACTAAATAACTCTTATGCTGTCGACAATGTATATGTTATAGTAAAAAGGAAAATATATGCTATGTTCATAATTATTTTCATAAGATTATTACGGAATGTTTTCAGATTTAACAGTTATTTTAACAAGTAAAAATTATTCATTGAATTACGAGGAATCATGTAAACCAGCACTTGCTAAGTGGTGAAAACGGTTATCATTTCTTCAAACAATGCTGTGTATTTACAACACGCTTTCATATTTTATTAAATTGACGAATAAAAATAGAGTGAACTCGAAATAAATATTATGTCAGATATGGTCCGTAAGATCCGCAAACGTTGTGCGTATAGTTCGGAAATCTTATCCGTATAGTTTGGGCCCCGATTGGTATCGTCCCTTAAAACGACTTGAATTTGGTTTCGATCCCTTTAGCCACAGATAACGGTAGGGTTCGAAATAGTGAATGCAAATATAACCAACCAAATACAAATGAGATCGAATCAAGACGAATTAAGACTGTGTTTGCATTTGTTTGGTATTTTGTTTTTATGTATAAGTGTAATACAAGCGATGTTTATTGCGTTTTGTTTACAAGCGGTGGAACATGCGCGCAACACCATTTCTGTTGATTGAACACATTGTTAAATCATTGACAATCGTCAGAACCATTACTAGCTAGCCATAAATTGCCTCTATCCCAATCATATTGTTTTGTTTTATGTTTACATGAAAACAGGACGCCCGTGCAGCTTCAAAACCAGAGAACAGAATTATACATTAAACTGTACTGCAGCTATAGCACACTAAGCACAGTGCGACCTGGCGGCTGACGGCGTGAAGGATTCATCTGTAAGATTAACCCTTTCAGTGCCGGAACCGAATTTTGAAGACCTTTGCAAACAGTTTGGATCCAGATGAGACGCCACAGAACGTGGCGTCTCATCTGGATCCAAACTGTTTGCTATTCTGATTATATTCTTTGAAAAAAAATCGAAGAAAATGCTATTTTTAGAAATTCAGCAGACGACATTTTAGCAGACGACAAATTTCCCAGCATGCAAAGGGTTAACACCTGTTAGGATGTGAGCATGTACAGATGCTTGTCTATTCTTTACCCTCTTTTTTTCTTAAATACGTTGGCAACAAGCTCATAGAAGAGCGTATAATAAATTGCGCAGCTTTTAAAAGTAGCTGCAAGTAAGGCAAACTTACTGATCATGAACACAGGAGATTGTTAGTGGACGCAGTTTCATTTTCGCCAATTCTGACCCTATTAACGTCGAATTTTGTGCAACATTTATGTTAATACAGAATCCCAACCATCGTATCAGATACAGTTCAAAACGCGTTTAACAAAACAACTTTAATACAATTAAATACGACCCGTCGAAACTGCCTGGCTGAATAATTAAGATACACCCCAACTTGATGCTAAATATCACCCTGCAAGGCTGGTCCATGTGTCATTACTGTTAAACAGTCATGTCAAGCACAATACAGTTTCAAGTTATAAAAATGAATGTGTGTTGCATTAAAGTTTGGTATTCTAGAAAAGGATTTCAAGTTTTGTTTCAGCCTGTTTGTTCTTCGTGGTTTTCATTCTTCAAAGTTGTAACATTGGAGTCAAGTAATGTGGACTAAGTCAGTACTTGATAAAGGTCCTAACGTTCTTTGTAAAATGGAATGTACCATGCCCATTTTAAAAAAGGGGTGGCATCTTGACAGTAAATAAGAGCATTGATTATTGTTTATTTCTACTTTATTTATTTAGATTGTGTTTTATTCCATAATGTTTATCATGGAAGACAATAATTACTTCAAAAATAATAAAATAAATGTATGCATAACAGTGTATATTATACTATGTATACAATGGTAAACTGTGTACATTATGACAGCTTAAACAACAATTATATTTACAGTTAATGTCCTGGTATTTCCACAACATACCTGTTATCCATAATAAAAAACACATGCTGTCTGCAGCACAGTGTAAATGAAACAAGAGATGTGTTTGTCAGAAACACAATGCCCCCTATTTTTTTTTTACCCTGAAGGAAGACCTTGACCTTTCACCACTCAAAATGTGCAGCTCCATGAGATACACATGCGTGCCAAATATCAAGTTGCTATCATCAATATTGCAAACGTGATGACCAAGGTTAAAGTTTTGGGACACATACAATGACAGACAGACACATACAATGACAAACAGACAGACAAACAGACAGACAAACAGACAGACAGACAGACAGAGACAGGCCAAAAACTATATACCCCTGATCATTTGATCTGAGGGCATAAAAATAACATGATCTGACACTAACAAACAGTAATTAATTGAGCTGCATCTTGCAAAAAACAGACCTTATGCATTATGCGACCAACGTAGCCCCTAATCAGATTGTGAAATTGCACAATTTCGTCAGGAGCTACCATCCATATCTACTAATTAGGCCACGAAACCTTGCATGACTTTGTAGTTCACAGTGTAGCTCGGGATCAAACTGCACAGATGCCCCTTTGGGACTGTGCTGGCGTCATATGGCATAAGACTCATTTTCACATGATGCTGCTAATATGAAGAAGCACACACTTAGCCGCATGTTCAAAATAAAATTTTACAATAATAACAATGTTTACAAGCAAAAAAACCCAACAAGGACAATTATCTCTGATAAACTTCCTTCAAAAACTGATGTTTTCATAAAAAAAATGGACATGGTAAATAGTGCACATGTTCATCATATTTAAGGGACTAACATATATAACTGTAAGCATATACAAACAGAGCAATAAGCTACAGTTTATGTTTTCTTAACCCTTTGCATGCTGGGAAATTTGTCGTCTGCTAAAATGTCGTCTGCTTAATTTCTAAAATTAGAATTTTCTTCGATTTTTTTCAAATAATATTATCAGAAAAGCAAACAGTTTGGATCCTGATGAGACGCCACGTTCTGTGGCGTCTCATCTGGATCCAAACTGTTTGCAAAGGCCTTCAAAATTCGGTTCCCGCACTGAAAGGGTTAAATTGCTAATTCAGACAAACTTCCTAACCTTCAAACACATTGTCAACCCCATTTTTATAATCTTCTTGGAATGAATGGCTTTCTCCATGAAATGAAAACATAACTGAAGACCAGTCTTCAAATATCTAACTCAAATGTGCAAAAGCTATCATAGGATACCAATTGCAGACATGAACACAAGAAACATCTGTGAAATAAAATGAAACTCAATAGACCAAAATCTGATTATAACACTATTTGGCATTTTTTTGAAACTGTTATGAACATCACACAAATATAATTAAAAAAGACAGCCTGAAAGGCCCAAAGTCGCTCACATAAGATACAAAGGAGCTGAACTATAAATGTCACTTTTAAAGTACTAACAATGTTTTACTAAAGGCATATATTAAGCAAAAATGTCCTGCCACCTGGAAAGTATGTTTTTCAACCAACTGGAACCATTTTTAAACTTGCCCAAGATATCATTGGGACAAATCCTCTGACCAAGTTTCATGATGAGCTGACAATAAACGTTACCTTTACATTGTTGACAAGGTTTTACTATAGTCATATTAGGAAAAATGGGCCGCCCCCTGGCTGCAATGTTTTTCAACAAACAAGAACCATTTACAGAATCCTTTAAGATATAATGAGAACAAATGTTCTGACCAAGTTTCATCAAGATCAGACTATACATGATACTTTTAGAGCGTTAACAGGTTTTTACTATAGCCATAAAAGGAAAAATGCCCTACCCCCTGGTGGCCATGTTTTCCAACCAACCGTAACCCTTTCCACACTCCAAGATATCATTGAAATAAATCTTTTGACCAAGTTTCATGATGATCAGAAAATAATTGTGGCCTCTAGAATGATAAAAAGGTTTTACAATAGCCATATAAGGAAAAATGCATTTTATAAGAGACCAGAACCATTTTGAACTCATCCAAGATATCATTAGAGCAAAATTTAATGTTCTTACCAAGTTTCATGAAGATTGGACAATAAATGTTGCTTCTAGAGTGTTAACAAGGTTTAACAATAGCCAGATTATAGCCATTTAAGGAAAAATGCCTCGCCCCAGGGTGGCCATGTTTTTCAACCAAATGGAACCATTTTGTAACTTGTCAAAGATATCATTGGGACAAATCTACTGACCAAGTTTCATGATGATCGGACAATAAATGTGGCTTTTTGAGTGTGAATAAGGTTTTACTAAAGCCATATAAGGAAAAATGCCTTCCCCTGGTGGCCATGTTTTACAACCGACCTGAACCAGTTTAAAACTAGTTCAAGATATCATAAGAACAAATGTTCTGACCTAGTTTGATGAAGATCAGACTATAAATGTAACTTTTAAAGTGTTGACAAGGTTTTACTATAGCCATATAAAGAAATATGCCCCACCTCTGCGGCCGTGTTTTTCAAACAACAGGAAGCATTTTCGAACTTATTCAAGATATGATTAGGACAAATCTTCTGACCAAGTTTCATGATGATCCGTCAATATATGTTGCCGCTAAAGTAGGTTTTACTATTGCCATATTAGGAAAAATGCCTGACCCCCTGGTGGCCATGTTTTTCAACCAACATGAACCATTTCCGAACTCATCCAAGATATCATTGGCACAAATCTTCTGACAACATTTCATGAAGATCAGACAATAAATGTGGCCTTTAGAGTGTCAAGAAGGCAAATAATGCGCATGACGGACAAAAGGCGATCACAAAAGCTCACCATCAGCACATTGTGCTCAGGTGAGATTAAGATACAAATGGGCAATTGAAATAATATAACAATCTAAATGATGATATGTTCAACTATTCTAATTTAAAGATGCATTCAGTTTCAAAAATGTAACAAACATCACAGTTGCATAATAAGTCTAAACAATAAAACAACATCTATCAAAATACTAAATAAACATTTTAATAGCAGTCAAGCACAAAAATGGAAAAATTAACAAAATTATCAGACTATAAATAGTCAAGCACATTTCTTAAAACAATTATTATATTATGAGCATTCATATAATAAATGTATAAAACTTGCATCTTTTTAGCAGTAGCAAACTCTTTAACATGTATGGAAAATACCTTTATGAAACCTTCAGCAGTACAAGATAAACAAAATAATTTGGCAATAAAATGCATTGTACACTATGGCATATTAATTAAAAAAACATTTGCATAATGTGTATGTCAAAAGACAAACAACAGATCAAACAAAGTTGCCAACAATCCAGATTAAATCTGCTATATGCAAATAGTAGAGAAATAAATTTTCCCATTCAAATGACATACAAATCATTAAGCTTTTGTAAGACAATTGCTATAATCATGGAATAATTGCATGTACATGCCATGGATTATCAGCCATTGCCAATAGAACTATTCACTTAATTGTTTCTAAAAACTGGCTTATCAGTGTCTTTTGCGTCCTTTTGTAACACTAGACGGCATACCATGACTCAGTAACATTGTCTACCGGTAAACACTTCTCCTGTACAATTCCCCTAAACAATTTATCATTGCCTGTAAAACTTCTTACTAATTTTAAAGTAGACTTTAAGACTGTCTAATTTATTTCGTTTACAGTATTCTGAACATTGTAAACTGTGACTGCAACTCAATTGTTTCGAAATTGTCCATTTCATATTGTTGGTCTTAGCATCTTCATTGAACTTTGGACAATATATTGTATGTTCATGTACATTTTCAGATTCACCAATCAATACAATAACATCAGCTGGACACGTCTGACTTCAAGCTGCTTATCCATTTACATCATAAGGCAATTTTGAATTCATACTGTATGTCTCCTTACATTCACCCTCATATATTTTACTGAGTGAATGTGTGCCATATAACAACATGGGTTCAATTAAGATTGTTCAATCATGCTAGACTTCTTTGACCGTCGCTTCAAAAATTGGTTGCTCAACAGTTCTGTGGCAGAGGGTCTCTTTGACTGATCCCTAAAAGTAACATGATTATGATTAATTTAAATTAATATGGGCGTGCTCTGTGAAAAATGGGTTCAATGCATGTGTGTAATGTGTTGTCCCAGATTAGCCGGTGCAGTCTTCACAGGATAATCAGGGATGACATTTTCTGATCTCATATTTTGTGTGTGTCAAGAATGTATCTTCTTAGCAAAAATCCAGTTTTGACACAGAGTGTTGTCTCTGTTCAGGAGAGTGTTGTCCCTGTTCAGGAGAGTGTTGTCCCTGTTCAGGAGTGTTGTGCCTGTTCAGGGACAACCCTTTACTCACATGCATTCAACCCTTTCACAGAGCATGGCTCATATTGATAAAATGCATTAAAATTTTTGAAAGTATAATCAAATAAAATGATTTTTTTTATTTTGCAAACAGAAACAAAATTGTATAAATTGTATGAATCTCTTGTTTCAATGAAACAAACACTTCACAGACAATATATCAATATTATATGTTATTGTAAAGATATTGTTTTCATAAACACATAAATTAAACTTGCCTCAAATTATTATGCGCTAAATTTTGTTGATTGGTAGAATTTACTTTTGTTAAAAGTCATTATTCCTAAATTGTAGTTAAGTTACCATTTTATTACATTTAAACTGACATAAAATGTAAAACTTCAAAACGTCATTTAAAAAACATCACTATTTTAGGCCAAGACAAAGTGTTACATGATTTAAATAACACAGATTTTGCTCAAACTACTTGCACTTAGTTGCAACTTTTACTCATTGTATTTTGAATACTGACTTATTTAAATTAAGTTTCTGGTTGAAAGCTCAAGGTTGTGAAAGTGTTGGTAAAATTGATGAAACCACACTATATAAGGACATAATTTTAATGTGAAACAGAAAGCTCCTTTTTTGGTTCTTTCCACATGGAAACATGGAGCACTTTTTGATAATAATAACTTTATGTAACATAACACACGCTCAATATAATGCTATTAATACTAAATCTACAATGCTTAATATTCAGAGAAATTTTATGTATTAAAGGGGCCTTTTCACGGTTGGGTAAATTGACAAAATTGAAAAAAGTTGTTTCAGATTTGCAAATTTTCGTTTTAGTTATGGTATTTGTGAGGAAACAGTAATACTGAACATTTGCCATGCTCTAAAATAGCCATTATATGCATCTTTTGACGATTTAAAAACCTGAAAATTATAAAGCGTTGCAACACGAAACGAATTAATAATTTGGAGAGTTCTGTTGTTGTCGCTATATTTTGGGCAACTACGAGGATTGCTTATATTAAGTATAAAATACGTCTTTTACTGTGTCAGGAAGGATGGTCAAGTGGTCTTAGCAGCAGACTTTTTACTCCAGGACTCTTGGGGTCAGTGGTTTGAGTCCTGCTGAGGGTTACTTTTTTTTCTTTTTTTAAAATTTTATTCTTGATTTTTTGCTGGAGCTTTTTATATCCAATGTTTACATTTATCAATATAAAGCATTTAATCACAAACTTCAAAACATGCCAAATCTGTGAAAAAGCCCCTTCAAAACATAAAATAATATAATGAGTATTGATTAAAATGTCAAAAACCAGTATTTAACATTAGAACTATTTTTTTAATTTCCTTTTTTTTAAACCAATATTAAATTCAACAGACATTAAACGAACATATCCCCATGTACTTTCACTGTTCCATTCAGTCACATTATGAGATAGAGTAGAAAGTAATTGTCATGTTTGATGATGATTTTCAGTATGTAACACATGTCTAATAAAAACTAAGCATTTGTGAACCTGCTGCCACCAGAACAATACATGGGCAGTTTATTTTGAAAACCAGTGAGTGCACATATGAAAATAGATTAGATCAATATCCCAATGTAAATAAAAAAAACTCACTTCAATCACTGCTTATGCTTTCTAAATACATTATCACAAATTTATTTCTGAAAATAATATTATGACAATTAATTTAACCCCTTTAACATTAAAACAAATAATTTAGCTACAAGCAATCTCATGGGTCCTCATTGTATGTTGACACTAAGTGTGAGATAGAGGGGTTTCATACTTGTAGGCCTAGAGGGGAGAATAAAACTGCCATATTTACATACTTTGTAAGGCAGGAAGTCACAAACTGCCTGGCTTCCTCGGTGAACTTTTCTGGCAACTGTGGCACAGGTTTGTCAGAGCCGATGGCAAAGATGGCTGCCATTGGGTTCATCTCTGCCCAAGGTGGTTTGCGGGTTGCCATCTCAAATACTGTGCAGCCTATGCTCCTTGAAAAATGAGAATAAACAATGTTGTTAACTGGATTTAACAAAGAAAACGTTACATGGGGGCAAGAGCAACAAGACAAGATGGATAATTGATAGACTAACCCTTTGCATGCTGGGAAATTTGTCATCTGCTAAAATGTTGTCTGCTGAATTACTAAAATCATCATTTTCTACACTTTTTTTCAAAGAATACTATCAGAATAGCAAACAGTTTGGATCCTGATGAGACGCCACGTTCTGTGGCGTCTCATCAGGATCCAAACTGTTTGCAAAGGCCTTCAAAATCCGGTTCCAGCGCTCAAAGGGCTAAAACAAATTTATAGTACCATTTCTGCAACTAAAGTTTGAAGCTTCTTATCTTTCTGGAGCATGGTAGAGACAAAAATCTTAGAAAAGGCAATTATATCATAATATTTCAGGAAAAAGCTATTTGAAAACAATTAGGTACATGATTTTAAGCAAACACCACTAAATGTAATACTCTTAAACTGTCTATGTTTGTGCACGGCCTTTCCTCTTCTTTTTTATAACTATGAGGGAACATAGTTACATTGTGACAAATTCATGTTAGTAAGTTTTTACAGAAAGACATCCACAAGATACTTAACATATGAAAGACATGAGCCATGCAAAAATTGGACTTATGCCACAAGCGGCCAGCATAGTTCAGGAAGAGCCGTCTAGTGTGCAGTCTGGTAAGGGGTTACCCTATCCACTCATGAGACCACAACACCTTGCGTGACTTTATACCAGACAGAAAAGCTCCTGACAAGACTACCGTACCTGCATTCGAAGGCTGGTATGACATTAACCTTTGCACATATGATATAACATGACACCGGTAAATTGGCAAATAAACAAATATTTGGTCTACCCATACCTAGAAATGCACTCATGTGGACATTAGTAATGATAAAAAACAATTTTGTTTTATTCAAACAAGATCTGACTATTTAAAAACATGTTTTTCTTAATATTATTTGCTCATTATCAGGTCTTTTTATGTGTTGTTAATTGGGAGGTTTTACAATTGTGCACATTGATTATAGAGCTGTAACAAACAATGTATTCTACTATTCTTCCACTTTGATAGTATTATATACTTTGTGTGCAAGTCACCTGATATAATGACCACAGTTGAAGTTGAAAATCAATATGTGTTATATAGAAAATTTAAACTTCCATCTAAAATATTTTAAATTAAACCAAGACATGTCACTATGACAAGACACAAGATTTCTAACTTTTAACCAAAAATTAATTTAGGTGAATTAAATTTGAAAGAAAGGTCTGCATGAAATCTACATAAACAAAATTGCATTTGTATATACACACATTTAATTTGGTTGAAACCATTTTTATTTTTAGTAACAATTACCTTTACCCAACTGACCCTAAAGTGCAACCCCACCATTGGTAAGCATGTAAGCTACCTATCCAACATAATAACTGAACAATACCTCCATAAAAACTTAAGTTATTGAACTCTTTGTGTTAACCCTTTCCGTGCGGGAACCAAATTTTAAAGGCCTTTGCAAACAGTTTGGATCCAGATGAGACGCCACAGAACGTGGCATCTCATCAGGATCCAAACTGTTTGTTATTATGATAGTATTCTCTGAAAAAAATAAAAGAAAATGCTAATTTTAGAAATTCTGCAGACGACATTTTAGCAGACAACAAATTTCTCAGCATGCAAAGGGTTAATGCTAAGTTACAGTGACCTTGAACTCATGGACTCAAATTCAATGCCTTGCTAGATCAGCCTTACTGCAGTTATAGAGCACATACTTTTACTGACCTTGACATTGACCAAACTGGCCATGAATGCAACACCATGCTAGGTCTGCATGTCAGCTAGAGATAAGAGTTTTTTTTACTGTTTAGCATAATTTCCTAAATATAACAATACAATAACGAAAAGAACACACAAAATCTGTAGTAGAAATAGAACAAGAGCACCGCATAACGGGTGCCACGCTCGGCTGCGAAAGCTTGTCAGAATTTAATTATTTTTTTCAGATGTCACAGTGACCTTGACCTTTGACCTAGTGACCCAAAAATGGGTGTGGCGTGTAGAACTCATCAAGTTGCATCTACATATGAAGTTTCAAAGTTGTAGGTGTAAGCACTTTGATGTTAGAGGAAAATGTCAAGGTTTTAGCACATCGGATGCTGGACGACTAGCTGGCTATGACAATACCTCGGGTTTTCTCCGAAAACAGCCGAGCTAAAAATTGAGTAACTGAATGCAAACTTCACCTGATTTTTTTTTTAAGCATTTATAATTCAGCTGAAGTGCAGAACAAAGTTATGGGCCTTGTTCAGTCACCTCCCATGATAATCATGAAAACATGTGTGAAGTTTCAATCGGGAGTAGACACAGAGATATGGAGAAGTTGCATGCACACCATAGCCCCAATTAATCAAAAAGAGTAATAATTCTGCTGATGGCAGGTACAAGTTATGGACCTTAGACAGTGACTTTACAAAATACCTCCATTACATGTATTAAGTTTTAATTGAGTAACTGTAGTAGAAATAGAGAGGTGTAGATGTTGCATGTTTACTAGTAGAAATAGAGAGGTGTAGATGTTGCATGTTTACTAGTAGAAATAGAGAGGTGTAGATGTTGCATGTTTATTATAGAGAGGCGTAGATGTTGCATGTTTACTATAGAGAGGTGTAGATGTTGCATGTTTACTATAGAGAGGTGTAGGTATTGCATGTTTACTATAGAGAGGCGTAGATGTTGCATGTTTACTATAGAGAGGTGTAGATGTTGCATGTTTACTATAGAGAGGTGTAGATGTTGCATGTTTACTATAGAGAGGTGTAGATATTGCATGTTTACTATAGAGAGGTGTAGATGTTGCATGTTTACTATAGAGAGGTTTAGATGTTGCATGTTTACTATAGAGAGGTGTAGATGTTGCATGTTTACTATAGAGAGGTGTAGATGTTGCATGTTTACTATAGAGAGGTGTAGATATTGCATGTTTACTCTAGAGAGGTGTAGATGTTGCATGTTTACTATAGAGAGGTGTAGATGTTGCATGTTTACTATAGAGAGGTGTAGATATTGCATGTTTACTTAAACGGAGCATTACGCAGCACCCAATGCAGACTAATAGGTGAGTAGAATAGCTCAAACTATTCAATAAACATTTGAGCTAAAAATCAGATAAATATCATAATCAAGATGCATAATAAAGCTGTAACAAATTTTAAGATTTTTGTTTCGTTTTTGTAGTGTGTGTGTTTTTTTAAAACAATAAATGAAACCAATGTTCCTTATCAACTGAAGATATTAACGTAAGCTGGTGTTCATGTGAATAACACATTAGGGAAGCCTTGATATGGTAGTGTTGAAGATTTAGAAACAATGTTTTTATAATTTATCAAAGTAGTATTTTGCTGCAAGATGACAATCAAGTGTTTGTGAGTAAACAAACACAACAACATTAATTTATATCCTGCTAATTTATTAAGATTGGTTTACAAGTAAAGCCCAACAGGGTCAAACATCTTTTGATTAAATAACTTGCCAAAATTGGATTGGTTATCTTCATTTCAGAAACATGCATCTCCAATCTTCAAATTAATTTCATTAACTTCCTGCCATCACTTCCTAGTAGGCAGACAAGATTGTGGAAGAAGTTTCCATTATGTTGTTTTATCACATGCAAATTTCACCTTATAAATTATACCCACTTGAACAAAACATCATGCATCAAAACAGTTAGCACCTGTCAATATTTTGATAGACAAACACGGGCATCTTTGTTCTCAGAGGCTGAGGGACGCAGGAAGAAGAACTAGTCGAAATAATGGGAGTTTCATTATAATGATATGAAATTTGATCATCCAATATGAAAGATGCAAAAACTGTGTTGTGACGCTTAAGCAATTAAACACCACTGTGGGTTGCTAAGGCAAATAAGCGCATGTTTAATTTATCAAAGTTAATGACGCTGCATTTTAAAATTTTCCTGTCTTGTGGCATAATGATATTCAATCAGGGGTGGTTATTTATCATACCAGTGAGAAAAATTAGCAGCAGGTGAAATAAGGGCATTTTTTAAAATTGAAATGCAAGCATAAGGATCAAATTTACATTTCTTTAATAACATTATGTTAAACTTGTCAATGCGTGGCTCCAAAATTGTTAATTTCTATGTTTTTGTTGTGTTTTGTCTCCTACATGATTATGTTTTGTGCCTCACTGTTGGGCAATTGGTTCCTTGCCATAAATACAGGCCACCATGGTATACAATTCCTCCCCTGCTGCAGCAGCTAATGTTTCAATTTGTGTATATAAAAATACTATCCATACTGATATTTGTTTGCTCAATTAGCCTTAACTAAATTAATGGACTGCGGCTCCTTACAATCATTACCTAATAAACTATATGTAGGAAAGAATTGGTTTCTAAGATGCAATATCTATCATGAACCACGTTACAGGGAGCATCATTTTAGAATGCTAGTTATTGTATTTTGTCAGCTTCCTATTACTAAGCACAAACTTTTGACTCTGATTATTTGAGTGGCATGATTACAAAAAATTGTGTTTTTATGTTTAGCTATTGTCCTTTTATACAAGATACCATTTATCTCTATCAAAAGACACAAGAGTTTTAGTTTCTTCAAATAGTTGTTTACTGATTGAATAACAAAGATCAATTTAAATATAAAGTAAAACACACCATTAATAACAAAAAAATCCAAACTCTTTTTCAAGCAAACCATTCACTCAACACTTACCATATGTCTGACTTTTTTCCATGCCCTGTTTCATTAACAACTTCTGGGGCCATCCAGTATGGCGTCCCTTTCATGGATTTCAAGATCTGGGACTGCCCCATGCTTAGGTTGATACACAGCCGCTTGGCACAGCCAAAGTCTATCAGCTTTATCACTCCATTTGGCATCAGCATCACGTTCCCACCCTTTATGTCCCTGCAAATAAAGTTCAATAGTACTCTAGAGGTGACTAAAAACTGAACTCTGTCTATGACAATTCTCATTAGATGATATTCATTGTACCTTTGTAATAGTGTAACTTCCTCTTCTTAACTACTACAGGAATAGCAACTCTCTCTTGTGCTAAGTTCAAGGGTAAATAATTAAAAAACATGTAAGTGGTGGCATTACTGTGATATTATCATGGCTTGTATGAGGATAGCAAAGTAAGTGAAAGTATAACTGGTGATATGGCCATGGCTTGTATAGGGACAACCATGTATTATAACTGTTGAAATAATCATGGCTTGTATGGGGATACCCATGTAAGTGGAAGTATAACTGGTGATATAATCATTGCTAGTATGGGATACCCATGTAAGTGGAAGCATAACTGGTGATATAACGATGGCTTGTATGGGATACCCATGTAAGTGGAACAATAACTGGTGATATAATCATGGCCTGTATTGGGTACCCTGTAAGTGGAAGTATAACTGGTGATATAATCATGGCTTTTAATGGGGTACCCTGTAAGTGGAAGTATAACTGGTGATATAACCATGGCTTGTATGGGGATTACCCTGTAAGTGGAAGTATAACTGGTGATATAATAATGGCTTGTATGGGGATACCCATGTAAGTGGAAGAATAACTGGTGATATAATCATTGCTAGTATGGGGTACCCTGTAAGTGGAAGTATAACTGGTGATATAATCATGGCTTGTATGGGGTACCCTGTAAGTGGAAGTATAACTGGTGATATAATCATGGCTTGTATGGGGACACCCATGTAAGTGGAAGTATAATTGGTGATATAATCATGGCTTGTATGGGGATACCCATGTAAGTTGAAGTATAACTGGTGATATAATCATTGCTAGTATGGGGATACCCATGTAAGTGGAAGTATAACTGGTGATATAATCATGGCTTGTATGGGGATACCCATGTAGGTGGAAGTATAACTGGTTAAATATAATCATGGCTTGTATGGGGGTACCCATGTAAGTGGAAGAATAACTGGTGATATAATCATTGCTAGTATGGGAATACCCATGTAAGTGGAAATATAACTGGTGATATAATCATGGCTTGTATGGGGATACCAATGTAAGTGGAAGTATAACATGTGATATTATCATGGCTTGTATGGGGATACTCATGTTAGTGGAAGTATTACTGGTGATATAATCATGGCTTGTATGGGGATACCCATGTAAGTGGAAGTATAACTGGTGATATAATCATGGCTTGTATGGGGATACCCATGTTAGTGGAAGAATAAATGGTGATATAATCATGGCTTGTATGGGGTACCCTGTAAGTGGAAGTATAACTGGTGATATAATAATGGCTTGTATGGGGATACCCAAGTAAGTGGAAGAATAACTGGTGCTATAATCATGGCTTGTATGGGGATACCCATGTAAATGGAAGAATAACTGGTGATTTAATCATGGCTTGTATGGGGTAACCTATAAGTGGAAGTATAACTGGTGATATAATAATGGCTTGTATGGGGATACCAAAGTAAGTGGAAGAATAACTGGTGATATAACCATGGCTTGTATGGGGATACCCATGTAAGTTGAAGTATAACTGGTGATATAATCATGGCTGGTATTGGGATACCCATGTAAGTGAACATATAACTGGTGATATAATCATGGCTTGTATGGGGTACCCTGTAAGTGGAAGAATAACTAGTGATATAAGCATTGCTAGTATGGGGTACCCTGTTAGTGGAAGTATAACTGGTGATATAATCTTGGCTTGTATGGGGTACCCATGTGAGTGGAAGTATAACTGGTTAAATATAATCATGGCTTGTATGGGGGTACCCATGTAAGTGGAAGAATAACTGGTGATATAATCATTGCTAGTATGGGAATACCCATGTAAGTGGAAATATAACTGGTGATATAATCATGGCTTGTATGGGGATACCAATGTAAGTGAAAGTATAACATGTGATATTATCATGGCTTGTATGGGGATACTCATGTTAGTGGAAGTATTACTGGTGATATAATCATGGCTTGTATGGGGATACCCATGTAAGTGGAAGTATAACTGGTGATATAATCATGGCTTGTATGGGGATACCCATGTAAGTGGAAGTATAACTGGTGATATAATAATGGCTTGTATGGGGATACCCATGTTAGTGGAAGAATAAATGGTGATATAATCATGGCTTGTATGGGGTACCCTGTAAGTGGAAGTATAACTGGTGATATAATAATGGCTTGTATGGGGATACCCAAGTAAGTGGAAGAATAACTGGTGATATAACCATGGCTTGTATGGGGATACCCATGTAAGTGGAAGTATAACTGGTGATATAATCATGGCTTGTATGGGGATACCCATGTAAGTGGAAGAATAACTGGTGCTATAATCATGGCTTGTATGGGGATACTCATGTAAGTGGAAGTATAACTGGTGATATAATCATGGCTTGTATGGGGATACCCATTTAAGTGTAAGTATAACTGGTGATATAATCATGGCTTGTATGGGTTACGATGTACATGGTGGTAAAGCTTTTGATATAATCATGGCTTGTGTGGGTTCCGATATTATCAGGGCTAGTTTTGGAGTACCAATGTAGGGGGTGGTAAAAAGTGTGATATTAATATGGCATAAGTGTCTTATGTTTATGTACTCATGAATGTACTGGTATAACTTGTGATAGACCATAGTTGTGTGGCAATTACAATGTTGGTGCTGGTATTATTGGTTAGATGATCATGGTTCATGTGAAGTCATGAATGGGATGGTATGTTGGTGATGTAATAATAGCTGGAGTGGGAATCTTCATACACAAGGTGGTATAACCTCTAATTGTGATATAATCAGTTTGTACAGGATAACCATGAAGGTGGTGTGTTACTGGTAATACAGCTTGTATGGGTGTAGCCATGAAAGTGGTGTGTTAGTGGTAATACAGCTTGTATGGGAGTACCCATGTAGGTGGCGGTAAAACTGATAATGTAATCATGTTCTATGTAGACTTGTTTTATGTAGAATGCCCCAAGTATGTGGCGTTTAAACTTGTGATTGTAAGGGAGTGCCCATGTAGGTTGTGGTATACATTTATTCCTAACTTTGGCTTAGTTTTTATGCTCCCATCTTACCGGGTAATTGGAGGTACAATTGTGGTAGGGGTACGTTTATGTGGTAGAAAACAAATAAGCTTGGAAAAAAACGGTGAATTAACAATTATTTTATGTTTTTTAAGGTGGTATGCTAGTTATAACACAGTACCATAGTTCTTTATTTGTCATTCAATCTTAAAATCAAGTTTATAAATTGACCATTATATAGCTGAGAAAAAACAAGCATGCACATGTTCTGACAAAAAGTGACCTATCAGTGTTCTTACATACCAATTGAAAAGTATTTATTGAATGAAAGTTTCGTTTTCCACTTGATACTATTTGTCAGTCAGGGACAGAAATTTAATAAAGTGGCAATTCACAATCCCTTGCTAGTTTAATGGTTCTCATTAAGTGGCAATTCACAATCCCTTGTTAATTTAATGGTTCATATCCTTTTTGGAGCTACACAATCTGAAGCAATTTGATTTCAATTAATTGATTCAACAAGTAACAAGGTGCCTATAATTAGACAGATTGTGACTGATAACTGAGACAATAGACTTTTCGTTTTCACCACATGTCATAACTATGTTTGTTTGATTTCTTAAAAACACTGAATGTCAAGTAAATTGAGATTTTACTGTTGAATAATCCTAAATGATGGATGAGTAACAATGAGCAAAACCACAACAGACAACAAACCACTTCATAAACAAATGGTGTTTAAAGAATTTTCAAAGACAAATTACAAATAGTGCAACACACTTATACTTATTTAACCTTAAAATAAAATTCAAATCCATTAATGGTAATTATTGAACATCAGTAACTTGACTCATTCTGAAAAATAGTTTACATTTCACAATGGTCAACATTGCAATTTAAAACCCAGGAGTATGTCAGCTAAGTTTCAAATCTATCAAGCATGCAATCCACCTTAGAGTTCTCATTTTTCAACAAAACTAAAAAAAAACTCTTAACAAATTATTTGGTCCAAATTTATAGGTAAATTAGGTAATCATCTTATAATAATGAATTTGAATTTATTTATTTTCAATATGCACTATAAAAGTGACAAGACCGGCATCTGTGAAACACAATGCCCCCCTACTGTGCTATGTAGCCGCACAGCTTCTATTTTAGAAAAAAATTGTTTAGTCCAAGGCCAAAAAGCAATGGACCAAAACAAAACTCACTTTTATCTGTAAGAAAATGTCTAAGTTCAAGGCCAATTACTTCGCCAAAAATCAATTGATCGGAATGAAAGTCACACTTAATCTGAAAGTCATGTAGGGAGATTCACATACCAAAAATCAGCTAAATATCTGAAAGCGTTGCGTAAAAAACCTCCAGAAAACGTAACATTTAAGTCCATGGCGTTAATGTCACAAAAATCAATGGACCTAAATGAAACTCAAACTTCATCTGTAAGTCATGTAGTTAGACTCATACACCAAATATCGGATCAATACTTAAAGTGAAAAAAAGTCTGGAAAATGGAATGCAAGACGGATGGGGGGACGGACATTGTGACTGCCATATGACACCCTACCGGGTGCTTAAAAATGCTTCTCTTGCCTGAAACCAAGCGAATTTCAAAATAATTTCAGACATATGTTCCTTTGATTACCTTCAATCAAATAGATTCAAACAGTTTTTATTCAATAAAATGCTTTCCTAACAAGGAACTCTTAATTCAACAAAAAGGATTGCTGGCAGTGGGAACAGAAGTTTTCCATAAATTGATTCATATTAAACTTACAAAATTTTTGTTCATCATATAAGGGCTGAACATGATTTAATTGATGCAAAAACATAAAGAAGTTTGTACACAATGTATGTTCCAGATGAGTACGCAAGTCATCAACATTTGCAATTGTTCAGACATTTTTTTAATTATTATGCTTCAAAGATTTGCAGACAGCACCTCAATATATCGAATTTGGTTTAAAAAAATTAAATGTAAAATGATCAATGAGTGTCTTGTAATAATTAAAATCTACTTTAATTCCCTGTCCACCTGAATGTTTTCATTTTATGCTAATATGGCATTTGTTGTTATGAAAGACAACCAGGTTTGATTCACTAAACACAATTCTGTGAAAAAAAAACAATTATAATATTTTAATGTTCAAAAGGTCTTAGTGCAAATAAAATGTACACTTTACCATATGCTAGGCAGGAAACATAGTGAACTTAATCAATTAAGTCTAAAAGCATCTGTATCATAAGTCCAATTTTAATGAGATTTTTTATATATGTGTGTGTAAGATTTCATTAAGAAATGATTTTTAAGTTATTTTTTTCAAAGTGTTCCTGGACTTGATCTTTAAGGAATGGGATGGTTGCTATCAATCAGACATTAATTTCACTAGGGTACTAGGCGTATGGCAGGGTATGAACAGTACATAAACTGACAACTGTAACTATATAGTTTATGTCGGTGTCAATCATTTGTCATTAGTTTTTAAGTGTGATGTTGTTTAACAAGACTATTTTACCTTGGCTTTTTAACTTAAAATCTCAAAATTGATAGCGGTCTTCTTCAACATTTACCAGCGAACTAACTTATATCAGTTTACCCCTGATATTGAGTGGAAACAAAGCTCCTATGACTTTAAACGTCCAATAAGAAAACATGCATGTTGCAAGCATATGTGACTTTGATATGGTACTTTTGCATTGAAAATAACATGTATCTTTCTTGTATATCCTCCAAAATATCACACTCACACCAGCTTAAAGCAGGAGCAAAATATGTGTACTGAATACCCAACCAAATGATGAACAGGTACACAACAATATACACACTCTTCTTCAGAGAGACGAATAAATAATAGTCAACATCAATAATTTCATACCAACTAAATGTTTCATAACTGAGGCAGTCCATCTTTTTTCACACCCACCTGTGTATGACGTCGTTTCTATGGAGATACTCCACTCCCTCCAGGATCTGCCTGGTGTACTTCTTGAACACGGCCTCATCCAGGGCTCCGAATCTTGCCAGGATGCTGGCTATGGACCCACCGGGCACAAACTGCATGAAGATACTCACGATGCTGTCTTCCAGACTTGTGCCTAAATAGCTGCGGAGAAATCAGACAATGAGAGTCCTTTGTTGTTGATGATCATTGTTAGGCAGATATTAGGCCACAGATTAAGGATATTTTTGTTTCTATTCGAACAATATTCTTCCTTCTATTAAATAAATACAGTAAATAACTATTTGTATGTTAACACAGGAAACTGAAAAAGTTTGTTTGTATGACAGCAGTTCTACCAGAATTAACCCTTTGCATGCTGGGAAATATGTCGTCTGCAAAAATGTCGTCTGCTGAATTTCTAAAATTAGCATTTTCTTCCATTTTTTTTCAAAGAATACTATCAGAATAGCAAACAGTTTGGATCCTGATGAGACGCCACGTTCTGTGGCGTCTCATCTGGATCCAAACTGTTTGCAAAGGCCTTTAAAATTCGGTTCCCGCACTGAAAGGGTTAAAGTAAACAAGATCTGTCCCCAAAGGATGACATATGCCCCCGATAAACGCTTTGAAAAAAATTATGAGCATTTTGCGAAACCTTAACGCATTTTATGAAACCTAAACGCGGACCGTAAGTTCAAGGTCAAAGGGGTCAAAATTTGTGTGCTTATGGAAAGGCCATGTCAATATGCACATGCATACCAAATATGAATGTTACATCTGAAGTGACATAGAAGTTATGAGCATTTTTCGAAACCTAAACGCAAAGTGTGATGGACAGACGGAAGGACAGACGGACAGTGTGATCACTTTATGCCCTCCTTTCAGGGCATAAAAATGCATTGATTGATTTTCAGTTTCATTTAATTATATTTGTTTTAATATCTTTGTTTCTGTATCTATAACTAACAAATACAATTGTATTAACCTCTAACACCAAATTCAAAAAGTATATGTTATGTATTTGATGCTGTATGAAGATAACTAAAAACATATATTTTGAGAATTGCTGAAGCCTTAAACAACTTGTTTGCAGACTTCCAACACCTACCCAACAATGTTCTTATGCTCGAGTGTTTTTAGCAGCTCAACTTCCTCCTGCACTTTTTCATACTCCTTCTTTGCCTTGTTTTGATTGGTTGTGTTCAGTTCGATCTGCTTCACTGCGATCAGCTGACCCTCGCTTGTAAGGCCACACCACACCTGGGGACGTTTGGTAGGAGTGAATATCATATTATCTAGCACATACATAAAAAAGTGACATGTATCAAAATAAAGATATGAGAATGAATCAAAGTGCAGATAAAGTCAATCAATATACATAAATCAAAGTGCAGAATCAGACAATGAAGACATTTCTATCAAAGTACAGCCACATTCAATAAATCTAAATACAGATACAGTAAATTAATACGCATGAATAGAAGTGTTGATACATCAATATTAAGTGCATACACACACAATTGTTTTAAATATTTTTTGTTTTGATATTTAAAAAAAAAAGCAAATTATTGTGTAGGACTGCAACCAAGAAGGAAATAAGCGTACAGTGCCAAAGGCTCCTTTGCCGAGGATGTTTCCCTTCTTCCACTGTATGGTGTCCTCTACAAGTGAAGACATGGAGCTAAGGGTTGTACAAGCGCTGTCAGCTCTCTCGTGTTCACTGTCGGCCAGGCTGAAGTGATCCTCCTGAAATGTATCACAAATACTTGTACTAGTCTGTCCCACAAGTCCCACATTGGTGGTAGACTACTTTGACACTACCATGTGTCTTAGGACCGTATGTCCGTGCCAGAGGTAATGTAGAAAGAATGTCTGAGGTGTTAGTATAATATAGGAACCAATGTCAAAGCTGTCAATCAAATGTAAGACCCAATGTCCGGGCTGTCAAAATAACTTAGCAACCAATGAACACCTGTGTAAATATAATTATAGGACCCAATGACCGGAATTCATGCACAAAGTGTGTACCTCACTATCATGTGATCCGGCCCTTATGACGTGTGCAAGCTCATCAATCTGGACATTGAGGTCCTGCTGGCTGCTCACACGAACAAACGGACTCCTCCTGAACTCTTCGGCTAGGTTCTAAAAGAGGAACACAGACATGAACAACAGACATTGTAATACACAACAACATGGTCATGCAAGACATGTGATAAATAAATACTTTGACTTAGCCTTTCGTGAAAAAAACAACAGGATTCTTTTAAAATAAAATGAGTGAACTAAAATTGTAAACTTATTAAAATAGTGAATAGATATTTGTAATAACCTGTTTAATATTTTTTTGCATGGAATATTGTTGTTTTTTATACCAATTTTGTGGACGTATGTAAATGCACCGTTTTCTGAATTAAAAAAAACAAACGAATTTGCTTAAGTACGATGGTAATTGTTTATAAGATGAGTCTGAAGTATACCAAGTCAGTATACGAGGTGGGCCCTCTCTAGCTTATGGCAATTAAATAGTAAATTGTTATGATGAAACACCCTAACACAAATCAATCTGTTTTTATTTTTCTCTAATAAACCACTGAAACTCAATCAGGTATTGATCACACATCATTTATGGTTTTCAATACAAAACAAAAATACATCCCTGACAAACACACTGGGCAAAGAGAAAGTTAACAATGAGCACTAATTCTTACTAATTTACGTAAAAAAGGGGGGGGGGGACATCAGTGCAGCTTTAATACATTAGCCATTTCAAATTGAAAACCTGTTTAGTAACAAAAGGTAAATTTGCCATACATTTATTCTTGGTTTAAATACCTTTGGAACATCAACAGGACTGTGGGCGCGTTGTTCTCTTGATTCGGTAGAAGCTGAATTGCCTCCCTTTATCTCTGTAAACTTCCCAGGCCGGAGTTTACCAGCCCCTGCTGATCCTGGTCGAGTTAGCATTCCATGTGACAGGTGGCCCGAATCCCTTCCATGTTCAAATTTGGACATGCTTTTAATAAACTGCTCACTTTCATGACGTGGGGTCTCACGCTTGGATTTACTATTACTAACCCCTGCGTACAGTTCCATCTGACGGAAACTGTTCATTATTCTGGCCAATTGCTGCGCTTCGTTGTCGGCTTTCAACATGGCCTTCACCTTGTGAGTATCTGCACCAGCATCCACCATGGCCTTCAACCTCTGTCCAACTTGGAAGTTTTCAGCTTGAAATCGCCTCATCAATTCAGGATTGTCCTTGTTAAGAGTCACACTTTCTTCATATGAGCTAGAAACTCGGACCTGTTCCTTTGCATGGAAAGGGGATTCTTTACTGTTTTGTACCATTTTGACCAAAACCTTTCTATCTGCCTCTGTCAATGTACTGCTGGCACTCCTTATGGAAACATTAGACTTTAATGTCCCTCTAGATGAAGAGAAAGTATTGCTAAGAATCTCATTTATTGCTTGATCAACATCATCATCTTTTGAGCTGTTCTTCGTTTCAGAGAATTTTCTTTCTTTTCTTGAACTCCTGTTTGATTTGGAATCTTCCTCAGTCCTGGCAGTGTTTAATGTCTTTAAATTGTCTTCAGTAAGTTCGCTAATGTTAAGTCTTGTATCACCTTCAATAGAATTTTCACTCTGTTTTCTCTTCTTACCACTATATGTTGCAGACTCCTCCAAAAGCTTTTGAGTACTTTGCAATTTATCAGCTAATAACTTTTTCAAGTCCATGATCTTGCTATCAATTCTTTCTTTAGTTTGGTTATTGTCTGGCTTTTCAATTGAATTTTGCATAAACTCTTGCTCTTCCCCAACATCTGAATTAGTGTTTTCTGGGACCTTGCTTAATTGTTCACTAGAAGCATTCCGACGCAATGAGCCACTATTTGGAACTGAACCAACTGTTTTGTTCTTGTTATGAGCATTAATGATTTTTGCTTTTGGGGAAGTTAGGGACTTGGAAAGAGCTCTGCTGGCTTTTTCCTTTATGTCTGCACTAAAGTTAGTGGTCCTGGATTTAGAGGAGGAATTTCTTGACTGCTGTGACCGTGACTGGCCTGAACCAGGAGATTTTTGTGAATCCTTCCCTGAATGTGACTGTGAGGTGCGAAGTGACCCACCACTGTTCCGCAAGGAATGTTCACCACTCCTGCTGGGGGTCTTGTCTCTCGGAGTTGCTCCCAGTAATTTATTCAAGTCCTCCTCCTTGATTTGCCTGTCAAATTTGCTTATGGCTGCTGAAACCCTCTGAGCAGATGTCAGTGTATTGGATATTGAAGGTGACTCCGGAATTGGTGTCAATTGTCCAATTGCTATGCCCCTTAAGATTGCACTGCCATTTTCGTCAATTTCATAGTCAAAGTCATTTTCAATGAAATCTTCGTCATCACCTCCATAATCTTCAGATTCATCATCTTGGAATTCTGAAAGGATATCATTTGGCATATCCTGTGCAATTAATACACCAGATCTATTTTTGGAGCCGGAACTTTTTTGGGTCATATCTAGATTCATAGGCCTGTACCCATCATTGTCCATGAATTGTAAACCCTGCTCAGCATTGTCATCACGTCTTAAGTGAACCTCCCTGAACCTTGGGGAATACACAGATGATGGAGTTTCAATAGCATAAGGAATACTGATAAGGGTGTTTGGAATGTCAAGATGCATTTGATTAACATTTCTGACCGTCGTAGATTCTGATTCTGATTCACTAGAATCAATTTGACTCACAATCACAGCATCAGCTTCAGATTTGTCAATACACGATGTTGCAATTTGCCATCCAATGCCACCAATCAAAGCAACATCTGGTTTTTCATTTTGCCGTGCCAACTGGTTTTCTGGAATCTTTCTTTTACGTTTTCCTGACTTAACTCGTTTTCCATTTTTTCCACTTTTTGGTCTGCAACTTTCATTGTCTGACTTATTTCCCACATCCTTGCTTCTAGAACGCTTTTTCTTACCACTTGAGCCTCTGCTTTGGGCAGAAGAAGGTTTATTGGACCCTCTTTTAGCACTTCTTCCGCTCCTGCTCTTCATTGAGCTTTGAGTCTTTGACCGTTCTATATTTGGCTTATCAACAACAAATCCAAACTCTGTGGCCGTGAGAGCTCTGCCACCCAGTTTCTGAGCATTTTCCCTTTCACGCTTTTTTTCCAGTTCTTCAAATGGATTCACAATCACAGGCGTAGTTATGGGATTATTAAAATCTACATAGTTCTTCCTATTCAGCTTAGTGACACCATCTGGCAAGATTTCTAGCAGAGGGGTGGTACCACTAGTACCTTCATGTACTTTGTCACCATGACCTGAAGCTCCTACCTGACCATCACTAGATGGCCGTTTAGAGTTTGCAGTTTTTGCAGTCTCTATTTTTGTATCAGAGGAGGACATGAGTTTTTTCTCCTTGGCTTCATCAATGGTGGACATAGATGCAGGTCTTGGGATTCCCTTTGCAGAAGACACTGTTCCCACACTTGGCAACTGTGAAATACTCTTATTAACATTTACAGCTTTTTCCACCGGAGGTTCTGTTGATTGCATAGGCTCAGAGACAGATTTTGACAATAATGAGTGTTTTGATATGGCTACATCTGATTTTTCAGAGGTTGAAACTGACGTTTTTGTTGCAGATGTGTCTGACTTTAAAGAACCATTGCTGTTTGACTTGACAACTGATGTACTTGAAGACATATTGTAAGACTTGAGAATGGAAGCAGACTTGTTCACTGATGGTGTTACAAGTTCCGTTGGAGAACCAGTTGCAACAGTCTTTGTTGACTCGTCCTCTTTTATCTCGCATTTAGACACTGATCTTTTGGAAGAAGCTGATAAAGCTACAGATGACTTATCTTGCTGTGAATTGTTCTTTCCTGATGCAAACCTTGGAGTGTAACCAACCGAAGCACTTTTGGGGACACTGAATTTTGCATTTCTGGATTTCTGGACTGAGCTTCCAGTTGCACAGCTTGACTGGTTAGTTGAACAACTAGATTGACTTGTATTACTAGGTTGGGGTTGACAAGTGGAACTAGGCAGTGATTGACTAGTAGAACAAGGCTGGGATTGAATTGTGGAACTAGGTTGTAATTTACTTGTGGATACAGTAGACTTGTTAGAGCTTTGTTGAGAACTTGATGGGTTGTTTGAGTTATAAGATTGTGAACTAGGTTGATTTTGACCAATTTTTTTCTCATTCAATTGTTCAAAAGGTTCATTTTTTGCATCGACATTACATTTCGTATTTTCAATTCTAATTTGATTGCCAGTTGTTGCTGTTGGAGATCCTGAAAATTTGTCATCTTCTTTATTCTCATTACCTGCCTTACTTGATGTAATAGCCATTACGTTCACTACCTGAGCTGATGGAGATAGTTGCATATTTACATTGTTTATCACAGTCTTAGCAGCACTAACTTTATTAACAGCCAACTGTTTAGCAGACTCAGTTCTCTCAGTTTTAACACTTCCTTTAGGAGCAGTTCTGATAATGTTCTGAGTAAGCTTAGTAGGAACTACCTGCAACACATTTTGCATTTTGTTCTGAGCTTTCTTTTTGGCATTACTGACTGCATTCACTGGTTTAGTTTTATCACTCTTTTGATTTTTTTCCGCAGACTTGTCGTTTTGCATGGTACTATCACTGATCTTATCAGATGCTGATCCACTACTTTCTATTTTATTGTCACTCTCCACTTCTGAAAGGCCATTTGGGACATGTGTAGTTCCAGAGGTCTGCACAGGTTTGTCAATCTCATTATTATGAACAACAATTACTCCTCCATGTTTAGCACCAGCTTTACCCTTGGCATTATTAGCGTGCAACGCAGCAGCATTTCTCATAGCAATGGAATGTAACAATGAGGTATTACTAGAACTTACACCAACTTTTACCTTACTAGTATCAGAACGGTCAACTTTACTAGTCCCTTCAACTGCATTTCCATTCACATTTAAGTTTGGAACAATATTCTCATTTTGTGCCTTATTCTCATGCACGTTTGTACATGAATTGTTCTTATTCACGCAAGTTACACCTGATTGGTCTTGAGTCCCTTGCAGGGCTGGTTTTACACTGTTTTTGAGTACAGATTTCACAATCTTCCCTTTCATGGATAATGGACTCTCCCTTGAGGAATCAGACAGCTGGCTGCTGCTACTTGTTGAGACTGAGTCACTTCCAGATGAGGATCTAATGAAGGGATCCTTTGGTCTGCTCTCTTCAAGAACAAATTCCTCCTTAAAGATTGTCCTTGACCTTGAAAGCTCTTGGGAGAAGCCAAGTGCATACTTGTAATCTTCAAGGTTCTCTTCAGATCTTGGGGAGAGGTTATCCTGGAAAAAGAGTTTAATATGATCTAGACCATAGTTTCAGCCAATTAGTATGTTAACATTTTTTTAAATTTTTAAATTCAGGTTAATGATGATCTTAAGATTATAGGTAAAAGGTGGTATAAATGCACATTGACACTGTGAACAGATAGGTAAAAGGTGGTATAAATGCACATTGACACTGTGAACAGATAGGTAAAAGGTGGTATAAATGCACATTGACACTGTGAACAGATAGGTAAAAGGTGGTATAAATGCACATTGACACTGTGAACAGATAGGTAAAAGGTGGTATAAATGCACATTGACACTGTGAACAGCTATAGGTAAAAGGTGGTATAAATGCACATTGACACTGTGAACAGCTATAGGTAAAAGGTGGTATAAATGCACATTGACACTATGAACAGATAGGTAAAAGGTGGTATAAATGCACATTGACACTGTGAACAGCGTTTAAACCCCAAAACAATGCACAAGTAACAAGGCAGAGCCAAGTCTCACCTCAAGATTTGTATGTGCCCTCTGGGTGAGGAAGGTTGGGGTGGGGGGTAGTACTTTGCTGGAGCCCGGCCCATAGTGCTGCTGTACAGGGGTCTTGCTCTTCCCTCCCAACATCTGGCCTAAACAACAAGAGGAACATGGGAGATATAAAACACACTTTGGACTGATATGAAACCCTATACATGGAGAGAACAACACAATATATATTTAAGATATATAACACCATATTCCAACATTAATATAATGCCTGTACACAACTGGTGAAGCCTATTGCCAATAATGCCTATTGAATATTGTAATTATTTTTTAACGGACTGCCTCAACATTACTTTTGATCTCTGGACACAGCCATTGCACACAATAATTATTTTGTTACCAAATGGTGAATGTTTGTATCAAGGTTTTTAGGATTGTCAGACACATTATTAAGCAACAGTTTGCACAAGCTGTATGGTGCCATTATATAATCATTGACTTTCAAGAATGAGATTGACCAATGACCTAGGGACACATGTCTTACATAGGAAATGCCGCCTCTTTGAGGTAAACCTAAAATGGCGTGTTATTTTTAAATGGCCTGAAAATTGAGCAGTTTATAGTCCTCAAAACTTGCATCATTCCCATATTTAACCTTTAACATTTATTAAATGTAACCTTGAGATTTAGCTAAGGCGTATAGATTTTTAGCTTAACATGCCATATTTGTATGCTGTATATTTATTGTAAATTATACAATGGTTTGATGAATGATGAATTTATACTCGTAACAAATTGTATCATTTGAATTTGACCTTTGCCCCATGTATCACATGACATGATGTCTTCACATGTTGAAAATATGTGGTAAAACTGCATAATCGATGCTGAAGCAACAGTCCAAACAAGATCAAACAGGTAGATGCATGTAGGCATGCAATCACATTGTGTCTTGTTCTGAGAAAATTGGGCTTAATGCATGTACGTAAAGTTTCATCCCAGATTAGCCTGTGCAGTCTGCACAGGCTAATTAGGGACGACACTTTCCCCTTTTATGGTATTTTTTGTTTAACCCTTTCCCCCATAAGAAAAAAAGTAAAAATGGCTTTTGCAACCAGCATAAAACCAGAACAGCCTGTGAGTAACTCACAGTCTGTTCAGGTGTTATGCTGTTTGCTGCTCATCAGTAATTGAGGGTTGGAAATGAAGCCTTTAAAACTTGATTTTAGTAAGAAAGGTCTTAAATTAAATATAACCTAATAAGGGACTACCAATTGTCTGAATACGTATCTAAGTGGTAAAGGGTTAAAGGAAGTTCCTTCTTACCGAAAATCTTGTTTAGGCGGAAAGTGTCGTCCCTGATTAGCCTGTGCCAACTGCAGAGGCTAATCTGGGACAACACTTTATACACATGCATTATGCCCAGTTTTCTCAGAACGTGACTTTATTCATCACATCACATATGAGACAGCTGTAATAAGAGGCCTGATTATAGGCTCAAATATATACGGCGGCATAAAGGAGACATAGGAAATATTTTATTTAACTATTTCTATGACATGCGCATGTCATAGTTATGACGTGCGCACGTCATAAATATGACGTGCGCACGTCATGTATATGACGTGCACAGGTCAATGCATAGGTATGACGTGCGCATGTGAAATATATGACGTGCGCACGTCATAGTTATGACATGCCCATGCCATAGTTATGACATGTGCACGTCAAAACTTTGACGTGCGCACGTCATAGAAATAGTTAAATAAAATATTTCCTATGTTATATTATTAAACTATTTCTATGACATGCGCACGTCATAGTTATAATGTGCACACGTCGTAGCCATGACGTGCGCACGTCAGCTATGACGTGCGCACATCACAAGTATGACGTACGCACGCGATAGATATGACGTGCGCACACCATAGTTATGACGTGCGCACGTCATAACTATGACGTGACGTGCACACGTCATCGAAATAGTTTAATAAAATATTTCCTATGTCCCCTTTATGCCGCCGTAAATATAGCATATGTGATCTGTAAAAAAAATCTGAATAAAATATGAATATTCTCTTTGGAAATATATGCTTACTTGATAAATTAAATAAAGCAGGAAGATTTATTTTTCTTAAACATTTGCTATGGGCAACAATCTAACATTCTTAACTGTTAATTTTGTTTCCAGATATTCTCAAGTTGATAACATATCACGCTCTTATATGTGTGACTTAGCAATTACTATCTGGAGTTTAACAGGAAATTACACATACAGACATAATGAAAACAGATTTTATGATTGCATATTGCTGATTTCATGATAAATATTAATGATTTCTGTGTATTTATCCTATTTACTTCTTCATGAGATTGTATATACTATTTGTTTAAAAGATTTCTGATATCCTAATGAAACCAATTTCTTTTAAATTTCATATAACATCATAACTTCAATGAGCAAAACAAAAATCTCTTTTGGCTACTTGCCACTTTACACTTAAACAGGACTCAGATTTAATGACTTCTTCATAGAATTTATAAATCAACTCTCAAATTGAAAACACACAGACAATAAGGCAACAATATTCTCTTTTTCATGTTTATACATTTAAATAACCAGCAACTGTTTTAAATCAAATTCGTTTGGATGTAAAAGGTCAGCTACAATCTAAAATATTAGTTAATATCTAATATTTTTTAGCAGCCATTAGAGAGTATACAGACTTAAACTCTTGCAGTCATAATAACAGGGATAGTAATTTGTAATCTTAGGATTTTTTTTAATTGCAGCTTTAATTATCACCAAGATTTTTTAAATAAAATGTGTTTATAAGGAAACCAAATTGAAGTTTTAAATTTACTTCATAAACAATAATCTTTGAATAAAAACATAAGATAAAGCAACTCTTTGCATATTATATGCTGACAGGACCTACCCAGACTTAGTATCTTCGGTGGACTACCATTATGTGACATTCGACTATCGGTCCTGTAAGAGCAGATGCTCATTGGGGTACAGGTTGCCTCCCTTAGAATGCTTGCCACAGTGCACTCCCTTGTAAAGGGGGGCAACTCCCCATGGAATTGGGGTGAGGTACGGTTGTACTCGTGGTTAGAAATGGGGTCGATGGGTGGGTTAGAGGTCACCGAGTATGAACGCCCTGGTTAAAGACAAATCACCATCCGGTTATACATGTTATTGTAAGCACAACAAACCATAGAGATGCCTTCATTGTTAACATTTATCAGCACATATTATATCCTGCTTCAAATATTAATTTTCATAAGTGTCATGGACAGACAAGTTCTTGATGATTTAAATTACTGTAAAATAAATTACAAATACTTTTACAACAAGAAACCGTCAGAGACGGGTGATGCTCCCCAAAGGTTTTGTTTGTCACAATATTGCACTATATATTCAGATAAAAGGAAATGTCTTGAGGGCACAGTAATTGGGGGGACAATATTTTTTTAATAGAAAATTTCAAATTTCAAAGGGCCATAACTCTGTGAATAATCATCCGATCAGAACCCGCTGATAATATGCACATCTCCTCTTGGTAGTGAAGCTTCCCATAAAGTTTCATTGAATTCCAGTCATAAGTTGCTGAGAAATAGCCCGGACAAGAATTGTACTATATGTACAGTTAATGGAAAATTTCAAAAGGCCGTAACTCTGTGAAAAATCACCCGACCAGAACCCGCTGATAATATGCACATCTCCTCTTGGTAGTGAGGCTTCCCATAAAGTTTCATTGGATTCCGGTGATAAGTTGCTGAGAAATAGCCCGGACAAGAATTGCACTATATGTACAGTTAATGGAAAATTTCAAAGGGTCCTTACTCTGTGAAAAATTATCCGACCAGAACCCGCTGATAATATGCACATCTCCTCTTGGTAGTGAAGCTTCCCATAAAGTTTCATTGAATTCTGGTCCTTAGTTGCTGAGAAATAGCCCGGACAAGAATTGCACTATATGTACAGTTAATGGAAAATTTCAAAGGGCCATTACTCTGTGAAAAATCATCCGACCAGAACCGGCTGATAATATGCACATCTCCTCTTGGAAGTGAAGCTTCCCATAAAGTTTCATTGAATTCCGGTCATTAGTTGCTGAGAAATAGCCCGGACAAAAATTGTGCACGGACGAACGCACACACACACGCACGGACAGACGAAGCGGCGACTATATGCTCCCCCCAAAATAAATTTTGGGGGAGCATAAAAATACTTAAGGCAAGGCAATTTCAAACAAATAAGTAAATACGAAAGTACAATAAATTATTAAAATGTCATCCAAAACAATTTTTTAATTTGCCATTGATGTTGGTTACATAACATCACTTATTGCCATTTCCATGGTATGTTATCAAATCTACAACTCACTCTTGTACTGGTTACGACTAGCCTGTGTCACATTTGTGACAAATACCCCAATGCTGAATGTAGTTATGTGAAGCAAATTGTAAAAATCACAATTTGGACAATTTGGCCTGAAAAGTTTTTACTAGTCAAAACCACAATTAGAAAGTAACACACAAAATATAAAACCATTCAGCCTTATGGTTTCATAGAAATTTTATTTATCTTCCCAACTTTTACAGATGTTTAGGGGCATAGCAATGAGCCTTTCAAATTGTTCATATTGTTAATACCAGGTTAACCCAAAATTACATTTTTTCGTCTAAAATCATAACTGCCTGCTTGAAAGCTTTGAATTGTGCATGGATGACCTCTCAACACACTCAAATCATCTGCCCTTATTTTGACCTTCACATTGCCCTACATTTTGGCTAATACCAAATCATCTGCCCCCATTTTGACCTTCACAATGCCCTTCATTGTGACTAGTACCAAATAACCTACCCTACATTTTGACCTTCACAATGCCCTACATTTTGACTTATACCAAATAACCTGCGCTCATTTTGACCTTCACAATGCCCTTTATTGTGACTAGTTCCAAATAACCTGCCCTACATTTTGACCTTCACACTGCCCTATATTTTGACCTTCACATTGCCTTACATTTTGACCTTCACATTGCCTTACATTTTGACCTTCACACTGCCCTACATTTCGACCGTCACATTGTCCTACATTTTGACCTTCACATTGCCTTACATTTTGACCTTCACACTGTCCTACATTTTGACCTTCACATTGCCCTAGATTTTGACCATCACATCATCCTACATTTTGACCTTCACATTGCTCTACATTTTGACCAGTATTTATTCATATGGGCCTTTGAATCAATACGGACAAGGCCTGCACTGTGAGTGTATCCCTTTATTGGACATATTTTGAGAGGTATAGTTTTTTCATAATGAAGTCTATAGTAACAAAAATACTTCTACAGAAATTCTCAGTTCTATAATTTTTAACATAATACTAAAAAAAAAACATTTTCATATCATAAAGAAAAGCGCCTGTAATTTTTTATCTTGCACTTTTAAACGTTTATGAGACAGTCTTAAAACAAGTTTGTGTCTCTGGACAGATAGACTGATGAACAGACATCCATATTGATTCCATAATACCCCCTTTACTTTGTAACTGGGGCATAATGACGGCATATAATATTATACAACAATTGAAAATTAGTTTGTTAGTTAAGGAAGGAAGATAACAGTGTAAGTAATATGATACTTTTTTTATTTCATAGGACTTCATAAAAAAACACAAGCGTCAACTAGAACAAAGGATTTTTAGAAACAACAGTTTTGATTGAACTGGAAAAAATCTGTCCAACAGAATCTAAGGCTGATGTTATAAGCAATGCACATAAACCACATTTTTGTTAATGCTTGTCTTAACGGTCTACAATTGGAAATTTCTATTTACTTCAATATATAAAATAATATTACTTAAAATGAGAAGCTCATTTGATTGATTTAATTTGTGTTTTTTTGTGTGTTTTATTTTAATACTTGATTGGAAAAAATATACAACACTAAAATGCTTATTAATTATTTAATGATTAAAACATCATAATTTTAATTCAAACATAAGCATACATTAAAAAAATATTCCAACTGATTTATAGTTAGTAGCAACATAATTCAGATTGGCATACACAAAGATATCTATAGGTCTACAAACTAAAACATGGACATCTCTGGATAATTTCAAGAACACAAACATGCATAACAACCCAGCCCCCTAAGCCCCCCACCCCCTGTATTTCCCTCCTACGCACCTCTTCTCTGGGCCTGCATATAGGGGTCACACCCTGCCGCTATCTCCGACAGATTGGGAGTGCCCCTGTTGGGGTCAGACTCACTGCGCCTATGGTTAACACTTGTCGTGGGCGAGGGACCACCAGGGGTCAAGGGGTCAAAGACATCCTCACCATGGTTACCAGCAACACCTTCTCGAGTTGATAGAGGAGCTCTTCTTCCCCTTCCTAACAAGGATTGGAATCACAGTTTAAATTGTTCTAATGTACATCTGGTATTTTTAAGTTGGGGACATTGGAAATAAATTTGTTTAAATGGTAAATAGGTATCAGCACTTCAAACCCAAGACAGTAATTTATGTTATATCATATTAACTTTTGCATGAAGATATTCATCAAGTGTATTTGGCTTAATTTGCTGTTAGAAGATGTTTACAAAATTTACATGGTTTATGTGAAGTGATTGTCACAAAACAACAAGATACCTTTACGGTCTTCAAATGACCGTCTAGCCCTGGAGTTTCTTCCAAACATGACGGGGGACTCCAGATTCCTGTCAGAGCCCTGCCTGTCTGGGCTTATCATGGGAAGACGCTCAGTGCTACGAGATTTCGTGCGTGGCAGTGGGTTGGGTTTCTGTTGGTTTCTAACCTGACCTAGCTTTCGAACACCATCTCTGTTGTCAAGAGTGAATGAAATATGTGACGTTGATCTAACTGTTCAAATGTCCACATTTAGTTAAAGAAAGGTTAAAGATTTTGAAGATGTTTCAGTTGAGATCAAGTTGATATTCATATCATCAATTATAACTTTTCTTATCTTAACCCATTTAAGCCTAGTGGACTCTCCCATCCTTCTAAATTGGATCAATTTATTTCCAAAATTAGGGATGTCTAGTATATTTATTTCTATATTTATAATATTTCTTACAGAAATTCATTTAAGCAAACAGCGCAGACCCAGATGAGACGCCGCATCATGTGGCGTCTCATCTGGGTCTACGCTGTTTGCCAAGGCCTTTTTTCTAGACGCTAGGCATGAATGGGTTAAAGTATTGGTTGATATTAATTTTATTGCAACAAATTTTCAAGCAATTTGAAATACATCAGTAAAACCTTATTGGCACATACAAAAACAAGTGGTGCACTACAAAAAAACGACTAATAAGCATCTGAAATTGATTACAACATCTGCAGACTTGCCATTATTTGTTGCTATACATAAGGACATGTAATTCCCCACCTGGCAAACGACTGACTGTGGTCCTCCTCTCTCCCTGACCTGTCCTTCAAACTGAGGTGCCGCGTCAGCCCCTTGGGGTCTGAAAGAACATCAGAGATATTTACGTTATAAGGGTTGGTTTTACATTACAAAGATTATTCAATGAATACTGTTTGAAATTTGCTTCTTATATTACATCTATAAAAATGTTTATTATGTAGACAGTAATGCAAGAGATTGGTTGAGTTGAAAAGGTACATAGATACAATAGGGTTTTATCTTTTTCAATTTCTCATGGTATGTTTGTCATGATATCATGTAATTTGCTCTTGTCTAATCAAAATGTCTAGAATGGTATTAGAAATAATTGTATGTACATTTGAGCCTGTATATATGTTTTTTTTATTAAATCAGTGTGAAATTGTAGGATTGTAGGTAGCAAGAGTTGTTCCTTTGACATATTAATAGAATTTATAAAGAAATTAAAAAATTATTGTAGAAAGTCCAAGTGAGTAGATTAAAACTTTAAAAGCTGCCATTTTCGTTCTTTGAAAATGAGTTTATGGAAAATGAGTTTATGGAAAATGAACAATTAACCTGTGTACATTAGATTTAATGTTGATGCACTTAGGATATAGTCTTTGAACATATATTTTTTCCCAGTTTATAATGAACTCGTCTTAAGAAACAAAAACAGTTATACAATACAAGTTAGGTTGCACATCCACCAACAGTTAATACAGTGACATATAATTTTGATGTTATCCACTAACAAAATCCGAAACAAAACTAGAATCTAGATGCCTGTTCGCAACATGTTCAGCCCATTATCAATTAAGCTTGAGATTATTTAACAAGCTGAATGATGCATGTATTTGATGCATATGATGCATATATTTGACCTTTGGCATTTAGTGAGAACTTGACCAAGGTGTGACGCACCTCAACATGGTAAAAACTTGTTGATGAGTAATTGTAGAAATGCATGATGAATGATGAAGATGCAGTCTGGACAAGTTGCGCAATAGCCAAATATGAGCCGCGTTCTAAGAAAACTGGGCTTAATGCATGTGCGTTAAGTGTTGTCCCAGATTAGCCTGTGCAGTTCGCACAGGCTACCGTAATTACTCTATGTTTTCGGACACTTAAAAATATTTTTATTTTTTTCGTGTCCGAAAACATAGATACGAAAAATATTCACAAAATGCAGGTGTCCGAAAACTTAGAGTCGAAAATTGTAGTGTCCGAAAATAGCGTAAATTATATCAACAACTACCGGTAATAGCATGCGCTTGTAAAATACCATGCCGTATAGTATAAATTACAGTTATATATATTTGCACTGCATTTTAAATAATTTTAAATGCTAAATTTATTTGACAGAAAGCTACTACAAGGTTGTATTTTGACCAACGAGTTCAAAGATGAGAATGTGACGTACCAATACTCGCTAGTATGAACCTGTAATTAACGCAAAAAAAGCAAACTATGAATTCTTTGTTTGTTCATTTCAGATAGTTGTTTTCTAACACCTTCCATTGTTCATGAAACTTGCAAAAGGGTGCATCACACTTTGAAGCGTTTAGTATTTGTCACAGTTATTTTACTTAGAAGGGGTAGAACCATTGCGGTAGATAATTGAACCGTTAATTGATACTGCCCCTGGTAAGTGTCATAACGCTTTTGCTATCGGGCGAAACCATTGTTTAATACCGGTTTACAAGGTTATTTACCCAATAACGCAATGTAATGGTCCGTTGCCCTAAGGCATGCACCTTCCATATTTTATGATGTTAATCTGGTTGTAAAACCCCATGATGGAAGTGTCATTAGATATCGAAAACAAGACCGAAATTTGGTAAAATAGCGCTGTAAAATATTCTGTCCGAAAACTTAGAGACACAAATAATGGACGAAAAATCGTGTGTCCAAAAATTAAGAGTCATGAAAAATAATTATTTTTGCTAAAAAAGGGGGTGTCCGAAAACTTAGAGTGTCCGAAAACATAGAGTTATTACGGTAATCAGGGACAACACTTTTCGCTTTTATGGTATTTTTAGTTTCAAGGAAGTCCCTCCTTACGGAAAATCAAGTTTAGGCGGAAAGTGTCGTCCCTGATTAGCCTGTGCAGACTGCACAGGCTAATCTGGGATGACACTTCACGCACATGCATTGAGCCCAGTTTTTCTCAGAATAAGGCTCATATTACCATTTTGTGTGACCTCAACCTTTGAGGTAGGGAGACAGTTGTTACACATGACACACAGTTTCAACATAGTGAACTTCTGTAAATAGTTTTAAAACTGAATACTTAACGATGAAGTTTGCATTCAGAAAATCTGTTTTTATGGCCAAATTTTACATTTGATCTGACTATTTGACCTTGACCTTTTGAGCATTTTACAAGTGACATAGTGTTTTCTTATACCATACATTTGCACAGGGGCTGTTTAATTGCCATTTTTGATCTTTGACCTTTGAGAACAGGAGATGGGTGTAACAAGGGACATGATTGTGAAAAATAATGGTATATAATTAAACAATTGCACGATAAGTGACAAAGTAACAGCCTGCACAAGATTTGTATGGCAAAATCAGACCTTTGACCTTTAAGTGTGACCTTGAACTTTGAGAAAAGGAGATTGTTGTAGCACAGGACACATTGTCTCATGTTGGTGAACATGTGCAGACATTTTGTAAAAAACGACTAATTAAAAAGTTACAGTTTCAACAAGCTAAACCCTACACACGCACATCCACTGAGCAGACTGAGCATTGCTTTGAATGCGTAAAAAGTGAAATAATGTCATTGATAAGCGCAAAAGTTTATGATGAACTGTTGAATAAAGATAAAATTAAACATAAAATTCCCTTGCGTCTCTTAGAATGTAAACAATGATAGTTTTTGTGTACATTGTAATTATAAGAATTGAATTGCCATTTCTAATACTCCATCTGTGCATGCCTGCCTGGAAAATTATTCCTTATTTATTCATAAACACCATCTGCATTTATGTAAAATAAAAGTACTTTTTCTGACAGTTCTGCCATTCAATTATAAAATAAAGTTCTGCTAGGAAAATGACTGAAAATACCACGTGATTCACACTTTGACCTCAAAACACACTTTGACCTCAAAACACACTGAAAAATGTCCATCACCAGTCAAACAGACAATATGTGCAACATACAAATGTATACAAATCACACAAATCCCAAACACAATAACCCAAACAAAAGAAGAAGTACCCAGTTTAAATATTTCCTGGAAGATAACTCCTGAACCTAAAACTGAGAGTAAAATACGAAGATTAAACTGAGAGTAAAGTAGGAAGATAAAACAAATTTTAATTAAGAACAGGTGGTGGTGCAATAAATCAAGAGCAAACATTTTAATTGTGAATGTGAAAATAAGTGTACCCAGTTTATGCAGAATATCTGTAGGAAAATAAAACGAAATAAATAAAAACATTATATGACCAAAGAGAAACAATTGTGCTCAATTAAAAACAACAACATTAAATGAGTTATCTTTTTACATCTTCTTTTCAATACCAAAACTACAGTAAGAGTAACCAAGTAACTAATAAGTAGAAATAATGTTGACCCATGTCATGCAAAAATAGATATTACGCCAATTGCAGCCAGTTGAACTGCAGCCAAACTTTTGCATCTTCAAAATATGGTCAGTAACTACCCTGTATGCTAATGAGACCAATGAAACATTGCTCCTCACCAGATGGCGTTATTTCCCAGGCTGGATTGAAGCTATGCTTGAAGTTGAAGGATATGGCATAAGACCCTTTTTTGCATTACACCATTCATTTTCAACTATTCCCCTTAACCCTTTGCATGCTGGGAAATTTGTCGTCTGCTAAAATGTCATCTGCTGAATTTCTAAAATTAGCATTTTCTTTGATTTTTTCAAAGAATACTATCAGAATAGCAAACAGTTTGAATCCTGATGAGACGCCATGTTCTGTGGCATCTCATCTGGATCCAAACTGTTTGCAAAGGCTTTCAAAAATTGGTTCCAGCACTGAAAGAGTTAAAAACACCAAAACGTATCCACCCAAAAAGTCTACACACTATAGAATATGGAAAATACTTCTCGGGATGGTAACATCAAGATGTTTTGTGAACCAGATTTCACGCATTGCATCAATACGGAGAGTTCGAACCTCTTTTAAACTACTGGTGCGCCGCAATGAACCTTTTGTACAATTTAGGGATAAAAAGTGATATATTTGTATCTGCTAAACACTACTATACCAATAGTTTTTTTCCATCTTACAAGGAAAAGAGGCCAGGCCCTTTTGATGGGGAATTTTAAGACAAACAAGAAATAATTCAGAAACACAATGCCCCCTATTGCGCCGCTTTGAAGCCATAAATTTGACCTTTGACCTTGAAGGATGACCTTGACCTTTCACCACTCAAATTTTGCAGCTCCATGAGATAAACATGCATGCCTAATATCAAGTTGCTATCTTCAATATTGCAAAAGTTATGAAGAAGGTTAAAGTTTTGGTTAAAGTTTTCTGAATTTGTTTTTATGCCCATTGACCTTAAAGGGTGACCTTGACTTTGACCTTTCACCACTCAAAATGTGCAGCTCCATGAGATACACATGCATGCCAAATATCAAGTTGCTATCTTGAATATTGCAAAAGTTATGACCAAGGTTAAAGTTTTGGTTAAAGTTTTGGGACACACACATACAATGACCAGACAGGCCAAAAACAATATAAAAATACAATAATATACCCCCGATCTTTCGATACGGGGGCATAAAAAGGAATTACCTTCCAGATCAACATGATTAAATGTTTAAAAAAAAAAAAAAAAAAAAAAAAAAAATTAAATGTTTATTTGCTACTTTGCTATGAACAATTATAAAATGCTTTGCTATTAGATTATTAGCAAACTAATTATAATATTATACAAATCTGGAATCATTACTCAATATGTAAAGATCTGTCTCATGAAGAAATTTACAAGAACACATTATAAACAGTTACTTGAACTCAATATGTGTCACAGACACTGATGCCCCCATAACCCACCTTTAGACACAGACAAATCCACTAAATATTCTATAGTTTACAAAAAAACAAAGGGCTATTATTTGACCAAAACTGGTTGCTGTCAAAGTTCCTTTCTTAACAATCATGTACGAATTGAGGTCATTAATTTTTGAAAATTTAAGTAAGATTGACCAAGTAGTTCAAGGGAAGTTAAAAAGCATAAACAATTTGTCACAAATTGTGACTATATATTCTTCAGTAGAAAAACAAAGGGCCATAATTCTGCCAATCCTCATTGCAGCGAAATTAGTATATAAAAGATCACTTAAAGATAAAGGTACTTCTATTGTGAAGGTCTGAGCAAGATCGACCCAGTCTTTAAAGAGGACTTAAAAACAGGCTTTGGGACACTTTCTGAGATATAGCCCTAACAAGTTTTGTGACAGACAGACAGGCAGACGGACTAACAGACAGGCGGACTGACAGACAGGCGGACGGATGAAAAGATGGACAATGCCAATTCTATATTTTTCCGCTTTTGGCAGGGGATAACGAGAGACATAAGATGTTTTCAAGCCCATAGCTCAGGCAAGATGACACCTAACATACTTGCAATGGAGTCCTTTTTGTTTGAATCACCGAATGGATTGCTTGGCAGTCCCTGCAAACAAGAAATCAAAATTGTTGATGTTGAAGGAAATAACAACCACTTTGTAAAATTTTTAAAAACAAATGTGCATGAATTGACACACACAAAATAACAGTCATACCAAAACCTATAAGAACATAATTAATGGAACGAGAAACTGACGTTGTTCCTTGAACTTTTTTTAAATACAAAGACATTAAAAAATTGATTTGATTAAAACATTTCTAAAAACAAAATTTAACAAGAGCACTGCATAACGGGTGCCAACGCTCAGCTGCGGATGCATTTTTTATTAAAGCCACACTCCTTGAAATGAAGTACATGCAAATCAATACCTATGTATGCCATTTGAAAGTGTGCAAAATTATAATTAATACTATAGCCTATTTAGCAAGTAATATACTATTTTTCAAACTTTTAAAACCGAAAGTAGGATTTCTATACATATATGTCTATTTCCACATAGGCGATTATTATTAAGTTTAAAAGCGCAAAAAGATGGATTTCTACCTTGTAACCACCATATATATTCTAATTGGCATAGATAAAATTAAATCTATAGCCTAGTTAGCAAGTAATTCATTATTTTTCAAACTGCAACGCTTTTAAAACCTAAAGTAGGATTTCTGGAAGTTTACGTCCATTTCGACGAATGAGATTATTTTTAAGTTTTAAAGCGCTATAAAAAGACGGAGTTCTACCTTGTAACCACCATATATATTCTAATTGGCATAGATAAATTATGTTTCTTATTTAAACTAAAATTTACTATGCCAAATAAGTTCATTTCAAGGTGTGTGGCTTTAAATGAAAGCTTGTCAGATTACTTTTTTTTTGAGGTCACAGCGACCTTGACCTTTGACCTAGTGACCCCAAAATGGGTGTGGCATGTAGAACTCATCAAGGTGCATCTACATATGAAGTTTCAAAGTTGTAGTAGTAAGCACTTTGATTTAAGAGCCAATGTAAAGGTTTAAGCATGACGCCGGCGGAGGGCGGATGACGAGCTGGCTATGACAATACCTCTGGTTTTCTCCGAAAACAGCCGAGCTAAAAATCACATAATCCTACTTCAAAAATAACTTCTCCCTTCTTCTTTTTCTTAGTGAGATCCTCCACTGATGCCCTGAGATCCTCCTTGCTAAAAGATCTGATTGGCCCCAGATTCAGGGAAGTCTTGGCAGTCGTGGCCTCTGTCCAGGCCTCCTGTAACTTCTTGCGCATCTTTCTTGTCTTTGCGAGATCAACGGGGTTGAGGCCCCTGTCGTCAGTCAGTGTCACATTGGCCCCATGCTCCAGCAACACACTTGTTGCCTTCTCATGGTTGTTGTAAGACTATAAATATGAACATTTTCTGTTTGAAGTATGAAAATATTAAAGGACAATATTTATTTTGGTATGAAGCTGAATACCTGTAGAAGTTACAGTGATATGTACAAGCTAAACAAAGACCATCATGCATAGATCATCTTGGATGGAAATTCCATCTGAAATTTAATTACAAAGGGGGACATAATACTACTAGAAATAATGTCACAGTTACATTTCTTGGTCAGCTGAAAGACCCATAACACATATTTTTATACCCATATTGAAAATATAGATGAGATATAAAGCAGTTGCATACAATTTTTACTAGAATGTTCAAAGTACCTGGGCCCACTTATTCCAATGTTCTCTAAAAACTCAATAAATGTCAAAACATGCTGTTATGATCAAATGTGTCTCTTGAACTCTATATGTGACCTTTACCTTTGAGGGGAGAAAACTGTGACACACATGAAATGCCTTATATCAAATAAAGTGATCATTTGTAGTAAATTATTAAACAAGAGCTGTAAGAGGACAGCACGCTCGACTATTCTAGTGCTTGACAGTATAACGAAAGCCATCATGGAGAGGGGGTATAATGTGGGTGTGTGGTCATTTAATAGATGATATTTTAAAAAAAAAAATAAAAAAAAAATTATTTTTTTTTTTTTGGGGGGGGGGGGGGGATTCTGGGGTGGGGCGTGGTTTGGGTGGAGTCCATTGTGGTATGTCAGGTAAGTGTTGTTTTGTCAAAGCATGAATCAAATGTGATCATAAATGAAGAAGTTATGGCAATTTAAGCAAAATTTATTAATTTGACCTTGAGAGTCAAGGTCAATCAAAGATCAGGTCAGATTCAACTTGCCAGGTACAGTAACATCACGATAGTAAGAAAGTTACAAAGACAAAAAAGGGCCAAAATTCTGTTAAAAAGCCAACCAGAGTTGTGCAACTTGCCCTGTACAGTCCCCTTACTATAGTTAGCGAGTTTTCCAAGTCTTACAAGAGCTGTCACCATAGGATGACATATGCCCCCTATAAACGCTTTGATAGAAGTTATAGCATTTTTCGAAACCTAAACGCAGATTTCGAAACCTAAGCGCGGACCCAAAGTTCAAGGTCAAGGTCACAGGGGTCAAAATTTGTGTGCCTATGGAAAGGCCTTGTCCATATAAACATGCATACCAAATATGAAGGTCATATCTCAAGGGACATAGAAGTTATGAGCATTTTTCGAACCCTAAACGCAGATTTCGAAACCTAAACGCAGACCTTAAGTTCATGGTCAAGGTCACAGGAGTCAAAATTTTGTGCGTATGGAAAGGCCTTGTCCATATACACATGCATACCAAATATGAAGGCTTTATCTCAAGGGACATAGAAGATATGAACATTTTTCGAAACCTAAACGCAGATTTCGAAACCTAAACGCGGACCTTAAGTTCAAGGTAAAGGTCACAGGGGTAAAAATTGTTGTGCGTATGGAAAGGCCTTGTCCATATACACCTGCATACCAAATATGAAGGTTATATCTCAAGGGACATAGAAATTATGAGCATTTTCGAAACCTAAACGCAGATTTGGAAACTTAAACGCGGACCCTAAGTTCAAGGTCAAGGTCACAGGGGTGAAAATTGTTGTGCGTATGGAAAGGCCTTGTCCATATACACAGGCATACCAAATATGAAGGTTATATCTCAAAGAACAAAGAAGTAATGAGCATTTTTCGAAACCTAAACGCAGATTTCGAAACCTAAACGCGGAGCCTTAGTTCAAGGTCAAGGTCACAGGGGTAAAAAAATGTGTGCGTACGGAAAGGCCTTGTCCATATACACATGCACACCAAATATGAAGGTTATATCTCAAGGGACATTGAAGTTAGGAGCATTTTTCGAAACCTAAACGCAAAGTGTGACGGACAGACGGACGGACGGACGGACAGACGGACGGACGGACAGTCCGATCACTTTATGCCCCTTTTCTTTGAAAGGGGGCATAAAAAGCAATAGCTATGATACTTTAGGAGTAAAATGGACCAAAACACAAAACTTAACCAAATGTTCAATTATCTAAGTATAAAAGGGGCCAAAATTCTGTCAAAATGCTTGATACAGTTGTCTGCTCTTGTTTATAGATTGGAATCATGTTGGTAAAGAAGTTTGCAATATATGAAAGCAATATGTCAAGGGACATAGGAAATATTTGAGGTGGTACGCAAACTTTAACATAGAGTTATCAATAATATGCATATTCTTAGTGGAAAAAGGGCCATAATTCTTAAAAAATGCTTGATACAGTTGTCTGCTCTTGTTTATACGTTGGGGTCATGTTGGTGAAGGGCTATGCAAAATATGAAAGCAATATGTCAAGGGACATCGGAAATATTTGGGGTGGTACGCAAACTTTAACATTTGCACGCTCACGCTAACGCTGACGCCGGGGTGAGTAGGATAGCTCCACTATATATATTTCATATATAATAGTCGAGCTAAAAATTGCATGATAACTAATACAGTTACTGTCCAAACAAGCTGCTTTATGGCAAAGTTATATCAGTTATTGCATGTGACATGTCTTTTGATGGCTTACATCTGTTATGCAAATGTTATTATTTGAATGTTATTGTAAAATCCTTTAGTTATTTTTAAGTAATGGCTGAGACAGGAATTTTCAAGCAGTTTTATAGCTAAGTTTGACTATTGACCTGTAAGTGTAACCTTGACATATGGGCAGGGAGACTGGTGTTACATGCAACAAGATGTCTTATGGTGGTTAACATTTTCGCCACATTATTTTAAAATCCATAAATATTAGGCTAAGTTATTGCTGAGAATTGACAGACAGGAATCCTGACAATCAGACAGATAGACATTGCTACATGTTTCTTCAAAGGAAGCATAACATATGCATATTTCTGCTTTTGCAATGGTGTGAAACTTGGTCAAGAACCTCACACAATGACTAAAAAACATTTTTTAAGTTTTATGAAAAAACCTGTAGAAGAAACCGTGATATGAAGCTGTTGTGAGTTCACCTTAACCATAGAACTTCAATATTTGGGCATGTAGCTGAAATTAGACTATTCTGTGGATGGTCCAGCCATAAACTATCGTTGAAAGCATGACATATTAAACATAAGTGTTCTAGACTTACAGTGATATGCAGGGCAGTTGCCCCTGCAAAGCCCCTCGAGTTGACCTCTGAACCACCTTCCAGCAGAGTCGTGATACATTCTACGTTGCCTGTGAGGGATGCACAGTGGAGGGGCGCAAAACAGCGCTTGTCCTTTTGTTCTGAAATGCAACAGTGTTAAAAGTTATTATGTTAACATTTAACAAGCATACTTATTAATTCTATAACAATTTAGGAAAATATTTTCCAGAAAAAAGCTAGTTTTACATTAATATTCTAGATAAAAATGAAATTTTCCAAACTCAGCAAGATAGCTGCACTTTATGACAGGACATTTCCTAAGTATTGCACTAAAACTGTTTAAGTACTTTTTGGCCTAAACCTAGTCTGACATATCCAAAGCTGCTGTCAAAAAGTACCACATATATATATTTCCTGCCACAAACAAATTTATTTGCCCAAATGATTTTTACCATAAAGGTATCTTAAAATTCATATTTACTGACTACTTGAGCAGACTTTCCAGACATACCCATGTTGGGACCACAAGCAACGATGGTTGACACAACAGCCTGAGAGATGATGGCCTTTGATGAGCAGGCGTGATGTAGACATGACTTCCCATCCTCATCTGTGGCATGCAGATCTCTGGTAAATGGTGAGAGAAACGTAAGCTGCATTTTTACTTAAAAATATATATTTAAGAAACAAATTTGTTCTATCATGGCTTGTTGTCGAATAACCCACAGTAAGGAGTACAGATGCGTAAGAATTAAATCACGAGTGCGAAGTGTTTTTAGTGACAGTGGTTAGCATTTGATACAATCATTTAAAAAGTGTGATTTAAAATCGATACTGTAAAACCATTAAATTTCGTATGGAACAAATTTTCATGGATTTCCTTAGTCTGCTGAACCACGAATTCAAGTACCAACGATTATTTATACATTTTTAATCCGAAATCAGGTCATTTCCGAATGTCATTTTCACCATCTACTTTTGTTGTTGGTTATCCGAGATATTTATTTTTTGTAATAGTTACTTCACTTCAGTGTGTCACATTACACTATATCTTGACTTATTCAAATATTTCTAGATAAATGTTTGGGTAATAACACTTTTTAAATCAAGCACGGTATTTAAACTGTACATTGTTCTCTTTTACGTATGTCGTCAAATAAACAGTTTGCACATTTATCACATATGTCAATTAGTACCAATTAAAGTTAAAAGAGAGACATAACGGTTTTCACACCTGTATTTTGGGGACCTTATCTCTCAATTGTTACTACTAGAGGACCGATTGCGCTGAGAATTGCAAATATTGTCAAAACAACATTGATGGCAATGAGCGAGCAGGGACCCACAAGTGCCCCGCTTTATCGCTCTTATCAACAATTATTGGCAACACTTTCATACTTCAGTGCACATTAACATCAAGTCTTGCTGTCTACACAGATTAGCAGTTGATGCTTCGTTATTATTCTAGTTGTTTTAATAAAAGTTTAATTATTATGACGAAAATGTGAAATCCACGAAATTACGTATCAACGAATTAGTTGTTTTTTATTTGAAATCCACGAAATTACGTGTCAACGAATTAGATGTTTTTTATGAAACCACGAAATTTCATACCGACCAATTTCTATATGTGTACAGTATAAAATAACAGATGGAATAACAAACAAGAGGGTCTGAAAGGTCCAAAGTCGATTACCTGAGATAACAAGATATTATTGGGACAAATCTTCTGAAGGAAAAATGCCCCGCCCCCTGGCGGCCATGTTTTTCAACCAAAGGGCATCATTTTTTAAATCTTCTAGGATATTATTGGGATGAATCTTTTGACCAAGTTTCATGAAGATTGGACAATAAATGTGGCCTCTAGAGTGTTAACAAGATTTTACTATTGCCATATATAGCCATATAAGGAAAAATGCCCCGCCCCTTGACAGCCATGTTTTTCAAGCAAAGGTTACCATTTTCAAACTCATCCAAGATATCATTGGGACAGATCTTCTGACCAAGTTTCATGAAGATCGGAAAATAAATGTGGCCTCTAGAGTGTTAACAAGGTTTTACTATAGCCATATAAGGAAAAATGCCCTGCCCCCTGGTGGCCATGTTTTTCAACAACCGGCATCATTTTCGAACTCTTTCAAGATATAATTGGGATGAATCTTCTGACCAAGTTTCATGAAGATTGGAAAATAAATGTGGCATCTAAAGTGTTAACAAGATTTTACTATAGCCATATATAGCCATATAAGGAAAAATGCCCCGCCCCTTGGCAGCCATTTTTTCAAGCAAACGTAACCATTTTCGAACTCAACCGTCATATCCAGAAAAGACATGTTCTGAGCAAATTCCATGAAGATTGGACCAAAAATGTGACTTCCAGAGTGTTCAAATGTTTTAACTATATACATATAGAGAAAACTGCCCCGCCCCCTGGCGGCCATTTTTTTTCACCGATCTGGACCATTTTCAACTTGTCAAGATATCAATAAAAGCAATGTTTCCACTAAGTTTCATGATGATTGAGCAAAAATTGTGACTTCTAGAATGTTCACAAGGTTTCTCTTTAGCCATATAAGGAATACTGCCCCGCCCCCTGGCGGCCATGTTTTTTAACTGACCGGAACCATTTTTGAACTCAACCAATATATCATTTAGACTAACATTTTGACAAAGTTACATGAAGATTTGGCATCAACTGTGACTTCTACAGAGTTCACAAGGTTTTTCTTTTTTTGACCAAGTGACTTAGTTTTTATCAACATTTGGCTCTGCTATATACTATATATATTTACATAAGTATTAAATAATAGATAATTGATTGAGATTTACCAGATCAAACAAAACATTCAATATACAGCATCATGGCCCTTATAGTCCACATACTGAAATTCATACATTTAATTACCAACAATGATTCCTCTAATGCTGGTATGATGTGTCTGACCTAGCTTTTAAGTAAATTAACTATGAAATTTCCAACAACACAACTCAGGACCCTTGTTTATGATTACATGTATTTATAGGTCAATCTTTCTCTAACATGACATACCCATGTGATACAAGCATTAGGTGACTAGTATCTATGATCAAAGAACAATTTAATTTATTATTAATACGCACAAAACATCATCAATATCTGTGCATACACTTGTCCCAAATTTGAAGATATCTTCTATAAAAATATTGACTTTAAGACTCATTATAAACTAATCCGAACAAAAAAGCATAAATAAGTAGTGTAACACACTACATATTCAGAAATGTATGCACATACGCTCGAGCATTGAGAAGTTCAGTGACGACCTCCACTGGGTTGTAAGGTCGCGACATTTGTGAAGCTAGCCGCTCAAACAGCTGCATGTCACGAGTTGCCAGCATGATTGGAGTGTAACCATCGGCATTCTTACAGTTGATGTCGAGAACCTTCTTCTGACTCTGCAAGGTTAAAATTACTTGTGCTATGAGAATAAATAATTCCAATTTGCATTTTTAGGTTTAATCATTGTATGTTTTCAAAACTTATTTTGATTAACTGAATTTTAAAAAGGTTAAAGAACAATTTCCAACAATGTTTGAAATTAATTACATTAAATAAGCTGCGCTCTGGGCTCTGGGAATAGCAGCTTAATGCATGTGAAAGAAGTGTCGTCACAGATAAGGACTGCACAGGCTAATCGGGGTGGGACAATTTTCCCCTAAACTAGACTTTCATGAGAGAAGAGACTACCTTTAAAACAAGAGGGCCAAGATGGCCCTAGCTCGCTCACCTGAGAGGAGTCGGTTCATTTAATCTTAACCAAACGTCAAACTTGACCTAGATATTGTCCAGACAAACATACTGGTCAAGTTTCATCATTATTGAACCAAAACTCTGGCGTATGGAGTGTTTTTGTTTTTGTAAGATTTTACCTGGTGACCTATATTTTGAGTTGACTCTCCTTACAAAACATCAAACTTTGCTTACAAAAATAAATATTTTGACCAAGATTCATAATCTCTGAAATAAAATTGTGACCTCTAAAGTGTTTACAAGGGTTTTGTATAATATAATGAAAATTTGGACAATCTAAGGGCAATAATTATGGCATTAATTATGTGATTTTGCTCATTATCAAACTTGACTGAGATCTTTCAGCAACTTTCATAAAAAATGCTTGAGAAGTGTGAATGCTAGAGTGTTTACAAACCAAATGTGGATGAATGGACGGCAGACAAAGACCAATTCTAAAACCTCACCCTGAGCAATCAGGTGAGCTAAAAAGTGTGTTTCACCGATCTGAGCCATTTTCCAACTTGTCTGAGAAATCAATAAAAACAATGTATTGACTAAGTTTCACGATGATAAGGCAAAAAATGAGACTTCTATAGTGTTTGATCACAAGGTTTCTCTCTTGTCACATAAGGAAAACTGCCCCCCATCATTGGCGGCCATGTTTTTTTACCGATAGACACAATTTGCTAACTCATCTGAGATACAGTCAAAACCCGATGGCTCGAACTCGTCGGGACCGGCAACAATAGTTCAAGCAGTCCGGAATTTGAGCCATCCGATTTCTTATAGACTTTTGTTTACGAACAAGTCTGCAGTACATTTTCACCTCCAGTTGAAGAGTACATAAATTGCTTAAACTCCGTACTACTTCGCACTACTTACTGCTTTTGAATTTATAATTTAATAATAAACACTTAAATATGTACATGTTATACTTTAATTTACAAATATTTTAAAACAGTTACAAATACAATTAACAAATAGCATTTAGTAAATACAAGCACGTGTTGGCTTAGCACATTTTAAGGTAACACAGAGCACTAAAGAACAAAACATGCATCAGCACTATATACACATTATTTACATACCAGACAGCACTACATTCCTTATTTATTTATTTTTTTTTTAAGAATGACATTATGTCCGTCTGTGTTGCTTTCCGTAGCTGTCTTTGATAAACGAAGATTTTTAGCGATTTAGCCGTTTCAGCCAATGCCCACTATGATACAGCATATACAAGAACGACAGATCGTATACAAAATGTCATCTTTTACTCAAATCAATTAACAATTGAGTGGATGACATGTTAGCAAACAAGTGTTAAATTAATTATGCAGTTTATGCGACCGGTGTTAAATCAATTTGTGCGTCCCTTTAATCAAGCGGTCCTAATCGAATAACACTTTTTGGGACCCGAAGCGAGTTCGAGCCATCCGAACAAAAGAACGTGTGAAAACTGTAGCCGGGACTGTGAAAACCGTTCGAGCCATCCGATAATTCGAGCAAAGTGAGTTCGAGCCATCCGACAAAATTTTATATGAATATATAGCATACAAAATCGGTGCTTTGATGCGAGTTTGAGCCAACCTGAAATTCGAGCCAAGCGAGTTCGAGCCATCGGGTTTCGACTGTATATATCAAACCAATCATTTCACCAAGTTTCATAATGATTGGGAAAAAAAAGTGACTTCTAGAGTGTTCACAAGCTTTTTTTACTATATAAATATAGGAAAACTGCCCCCCCCCCCCCGGCAGCCATGTTATTCAACTGACCGGAACCATTTTTTAACTCAACTCTCGTATAAAGGAAACAAATGTTCTGACCAATTTTCATGAAAATTGGGCAAAAAATGTGACTTTTTTCACTATATACATATAGAGAAAATACGCCGCCCACTGGCGACCATGTTTTTCACCGATCTGGACCACTTTCGAACTCGTCCGAGATATCAATAAAACTGATGTTTTGTCCAACTTTCATGATGATTGGGCAAAAATTGTGACTTCTAGTGTGTTAACAAGGTTTCTCTATAGCCAAATAAGGAAAACTGCCCCGCCCACTTGCGGCCATGTTTTTCAACGGACCAGAACCCTTTTGAACTCAACAAACATATCATTAAGACAAACATTTTGACAAAGTAACATGGAGATTTGGCATCAACTGTGACTTCTACAGTGTTCACAAGGTTTATATTTTTTTGACCTAGTGACCTAGATTTTGACCAAACATGACCCAGTTTCCAACTCCATCGAGATATCATTTGGACAAATCTTCTGACCAAGTTTCATGAAGATCGGACAAAAAAATGTAGCCTCTAAAGTGTTTACATTGTATCTCTATAGCCAAATAAGGAAAACTGCCCCACCCACTGGCGGCCATGTTTTTCAACAGACCAGAACCACTTTTGAACTCAACCATCATATCATTAAGACAAACATTTTGACAAAGTTTCATGAAGATTGGGCATGAAATTTGATTTCTACAGTGTTTACAAGGTTTTTCTTTTTTTTGACCTAGTGACCTAGTTTTTGACCCGGCATGAATCAGTTTCGAACTCGACCGAGATATCATTGGGACAAAGCTTCTGACCAAGTTTCATGAAGATCGGAAAAGAAATGTGCCCTCTAGAGTGTTTACGAACAAATGTTAACGGATGGCCAGACGACGAACAAACACTGGTCACAAAAGCTCACCTGAGCAATCAGGTGAGCTGGAAAAAAACCCATTGAACCTCGAATAACAATTAACACAAAAATGATACACACAACTTAACTGTATTATTATGAAAACTTTAATAGTCAAAGGGGAGTTACTACTGTAAACTTAAATGCAATATTTAGAAGAGCTGTCTCGCATGTTGCATGACCTTAATTCATGATTGTTTACAAGCCTTTTTATTATATAAATATAAGGAAAACTTCCCCGTCCCCCTGGCAACCATGTTTTTCAACGGACCAGAACCATTTTGGAACTCAACTCTCATATCGAGGAAACAAATGTTCTGACTAAAATTTCATGACAATTGGGCCAAAAATGTGACTTCTAGAGTGTTTACATGTTTTCACTATATACATATAAAGAAAAATGCCCGCCCACTGGCGGCCACGTTTTTTCACCGATCTGGACCATTTTCGAACTCGTCCAAGATATCAATAAAACCAATGTTTTGACCATCTTTTATGATGATTTGGCAAAAACTGTGACTTCTAGAGTGTTTACAAGGTTTCTCTATAGCCAAATAAGGAAAACTGCCCAGCCCACTGGCGGCCATGTTTTTCAACGGACCAGAACCACTTTTGAACTCAACCAACATATCATTAAGACAAACATTTTGACAAAGTTACATGATGATTGGGCATAAAATGTGACACTTACAGTGTTTACAAGTTTTTTTATTTATTCTTGACCTAGTGACCTGGTTTTTGACTCTGCACGACCCAGTTTTGAACTGGACCGAGATTTCATTGGGACGAAGCTTCTGACCAAGTTTCATGAAGATAAATGTGGCCTCTAGAGTGTTTACGAACAAATGTGGACGGACAGACGACGGACAAACACCGGTCACAAAAGCTCACCTGAGCAATCAGGGAGCTAAAAAAAATCCATTGATACTGAAAGTGTTGTCTCTGAGCCAATAATTAAAAGATGTTGTTAACAGATTTTCCTTATTTTGAAAAAAAATAATTTAATTGATTTACTAGCAAAACTATAATATTTGACATTGTTTAAATTATTTATATAAAGGAACAAGTCAAAATACAAATGCTGGTTCTGGGGTGTGAAGCCGGGACCTAAAAAAACAAAATCTAACACTCTACCACTAGACCACAAAGGCTTTAGTTGTTGAATGGTAATTAAAACGCTATCTCTGTAATACATAATTTTTGCTAAATTAAGAATGGAAAGAGATACAAATGCTTTTTTACTTTCAAATCATGATTATCAAATGAAAAACATATGTGTTAAACATTTTTTAGTTAGGAGTGTAACTTTGCTTGTTTGAATATCATAAACAAATCTGTGTTTGAATCTGTGACAAGTCCCTTTAAATCAGTCCAATACTTGTGATTAAATTATAAGCATGTTGATTACAAAAAGTGCTTGAAAAGGCAATAAATTGATTTATTCATATTTAAATGCTTGTGCATATAATCTGCACCTTCCAAACACCCACAGGATAATCATACTAAAAATCGAATTTAAAACCATTACAATGGTAACTATAATGACACACATTAATCTTTGAATGCATAGACTATATAGTATGCTGATTCATGGCTTTAATTCTTTACAGCCAACTTGACCTCAGCTATATAAATAGTCTTACACCAATATTGAATATATAACTTGGAGGGGATTTTATAGCATTTATTTAGTAAATCTGTTGATTGAACAGAAGCCAGCAAGACAATCTCGTATACTAATTATATTGTGAAAAGACTATTATGACTGTAACCACTCCATGGCCAGAGTTTATGTGACAAATAATAGTTGACAGACAATTTACTCCCATTATGTAGCAAAAACTCTGATGTGCATAAAGACAGAGGGCTACAATTAGACGTTGATTCATTCAGATTTTGAGTTACAGTAGTTGTGAACCGGTGCCAAGTTTTGTTTATTTAGTCCATTATTATCGTAAAAAAAATGATTTTGAGTTTAAGAGTAGTTAAATGGCAAACAAAAGATATGTTGAACAAACACATTAATTCTCAAAACATAAATTGTTTCATGAATCATTCAATAAGTATAAATAAAGGCATATTAAAAAATATAGAGTAAATTAAAGAATACATTTCATTTAATAAATAAGAGATGATCTCAGGGAAAACCGAGATTAATGCATTAACTCTTTCAGTGCGGGAACCGAATTTGGAAGGCCTTTGCAAACAGTTTTGATCCAGATGAGACGCCACAGAACGTGGCGTCTCATCTGGATCCAAACTGTTTGCTATTCTGATAGTATTCTTAGAAAAAAAATCGAAGAAAATGCTAATTTTAGAAATTCAGCAGACGACATTTTAGCAGACGACAAATTTCCCAGCATGCAAAGGGTTAATTTGTGTTATGTGTCGTCCCAGATAAGTCGGTGCAGTTTAAACAGGGTAATCAGGGACAACATTTTCAACTTCTATGATGAAATTTTTCATTTCAAGCAAGTCACTTCTAAACAACTTATAGTCAATTGAAAAAGTGCCATCCCAAAACAGCAAGTCAAAAAGTGCCATCCCAAAACAGCAAGTCAAAAGTGCCATCCAAACAAGTCAAAAAGTGCCATCCCAAAACAGCAAGTCAAAAAGTGCCATCCCAAAACAGCAAGTCAAAAAGTGCCATCCCAAAACAGCAAGTCAAAAAGTGCCATCCCAAAACAGCAAGTCAAAAAGTGCCATCCCAAAACAGCAAGTCAAAAAGTGCCATCCCAAAACAGCAAGTCAAAAAGTGCCATCCCAAAACAGCAAGTCATACTGCGAAGGCTATAATCTGTGACAATCTGGGACCTTGTGCCATCCCAAAACAGCAAGTCATACTGCGAAGGCTATAATCTGTGACAATCTGGGACCTTGTGCCATCCCAAAACAGCAAGTCATACTGCGAAGGCTATAATCTGTGACAATCTGGGACCTTGTGCCATCCCAAAACAGCAAGTCATACTGCGAAGGCTATAATCTGTGACAATCTGGGACCTTGTGCCATCCCAAAACAGCAAGTCATACTGCGAAGGCTATAATCTGTGACAATCTGGGACCTTGTGCCATCCCAAAACAGCAAGTCATACTGCGAAGGCTATAATCTGTGACAATCTGGGACCTTGTGCCATCCCAAAACAGCAAGTCATACTGCGAAGGCTATAATCTGTGACAATCTGGGACCTTGTGCCATCCCAAAACAGCAAGTCATACTGCGAAGGCTATAATCTGTGACAATCTGGGACCTTGTGCTCATTGAAAAGTGCCATCCCAAAACAGCAAGTCATACTGCGAAGGCTATAATCTGTGACAATCTGGGACCTTGTGCTCATTGAAAAAGTGCCATCCCAAAACAGCAAGTACATACTGCGAAGGCTATAATCTGTGACAATCTGGGACCTTGTGCCAATCCCAAAACAGCAAGTCATACTGCGAAGGCTATAATCTGTGACAATCTGGGACCTTGTGCCATCCCAAAACAGCAAGTCATACTGCGAAGGCTATAATCTGTGACAATCTGGGACCTTGTGCCATCCCAAAACAGCAAGTCATACTGCGAAGGCTATAATTAGTGACAATCTGGGACCTTGTGCCATCCCAAAACAGCAAGTCATACTGCGAAGGCTATAATCTGTGACAATCTGGGACCTTGTGCCATCCCAAAACAGCAAGTCATACTGCGAAGGCTATAATCTGTGACAATCTGGGACCTTGTGCCATCCCAAAACAGCAAGACATACTGCGAAGGCTATAATCTGTGACAATCTGGGACCTTGTGCCATCCCAAAACAGCAAGTCATACTGCGAAGGCTATAATCTGTGACAATCTGGGACCTTGTGCCATCCCAAAACAGCAAGTCATACTGCGAAGGCTATAATCTGTGACAATCTGGGACCTTGTGCCATCCCAAAACAGCAAGTCATACTGCGAAGGCTATAATTAGTGACAATCTGGGACCTTGTGCCATCCCAAAACAGCAAGTCATACTGCGAAGGCTATAATCTGTGACAATCTGGGACCTTGTGCCATCCCAAAACAGCAAGTCATACTGCGAAGGCTATAATCTGTGACAATCTGGGACCTTGTGCTCATTGAAAAAGTGCCATCCCAAAACAGCAAGTCATACTGCGAAGGCTATAATCTGTGACAATCTGGGACCTTGTGCTCATTGAAAAAGTGCCATCCCAAAACAGCAAGTCATACTGCGAAGGCTATAATCTGTGACAATCTGGGACCTTGTGCCATCCCAAAACAGCAAGTCATACTGCGAAGGCTATAATCTGTGACAATCTGGGACCTTGTGCCATCCCAAAACAGCAAGTCATACTGCAAAGGCTATAATCTGTGACAATCTGGGACCTTGTGCACATGCATTTAGTCCAGTTTTAGGGACCAACTCATTTAGATCATGCTATTCAATGGCAGAAACGAGATAATTAATAGTTTGGAAACTCCAGTATGTATGTAAGGTAATTGCAAGCAAGGGTGTAGAGCCATTATTTTTAATTCTTAATGCAATCTTGCTATAAATTCAAAATACAGAAAAAATGTTTTGATACTTAAAAAACAACAACAGCAAGACGAACACCGTGACAAACACACAAACAACAATAAATTTCTTTATACATGAGCTAAAAAAGAAAATTATAACATAAAAATAATATATAAACCATGACTCTAAACTTGTCTAAATATAATGTAACAGTGGAGTGAATATTTTATAATAAAGGTGTTTTCAAGTCCAGCTGACCCTAGCGATACATTTCAAAACCAATGAGTGTTTGTTACTGCAATAATGAGTCCAGAAACATGCTAATTAACTTTTTCAGTGCTGGAACCGAATTTTGAAGGCCTTTGCAAACAGTTTGGATCTAGATGAGACGCCACAGAACGTGGCGTCTCATCAGGATCTAAACTGTTTGCTATTCTGATAGTATTCTTTGAAAAAAATCGAAGAAAATGCTAATTTTATAAATTCAGCAGACAACAAATTTCCCAGCATGCAAAGGGTTATCATGCTTGCTGAAACACCTCTCAACAAATTTTAAGCATGGAAATAACAAAAGTGTCAAATACAAGCTGCTTCAAGTATGAAAGAGGTTTCAAGAGACAACAATCACTCTGGTCCTACTGTGGTGTAGATAATTTTCTACAAACTTTGGGGGGCAACTGTCACAAAGTCATCATTTTTATCATGAAATTCTTGTTATTCTATGCTGCTTCAAATCATGAATGGTCAGTGCTCAAACAGGTTTTAACATGAAACTCACTTTCTTTATTGAAAACACAATACAAATGTTCAGTATAGTCCTCACTGTAAACACGAATATCAATTCATGTCCTCATTTAATGCATATCTGTCCGCTTGTTTAGCAAAAACTAGGATATCAGTAAAATTGATTGATGCTCCTCAATGATGCTTTGTCGATACACTGCAACTCCAATATATCGCGGTTGAAGGGGTCCAAAGATCGCGACCGTGATATATCCGGCGCGCGATATAAATTGTCAGTTTATGTATGCATGTATACATTAGCATCATTATGCAATCTCAAAACACGCTATTTAACAACCTTATTCAAGTTTGTGTTATATCCATATGTCATTAATTGGTATAACACAAAACATTATTCCATGTGAGTATTTTCAAATGGGTATAATTAAATTTTTAATCCGAAAAACATTGCCGAGTTTTATTGTTCAAGAAAGCATGCACAAATTAGACCCATGTACAAAATGACGTCATTCATTTCTCATGAAAAGCATGCACAGCATGGGATTTAATAGTAGAGCATTGTGACTAACTGATCTATATTGTATACTGTATCTAACGCACACAGATTGTTGAGATAGGTCAGTATTGACTTGTGACATTTACTGTTATAATTGTGTACACTTTCATGTGTGCACTGGTGCGTTTCGGCAGTTCAAAGCAAATTCAATAGAGAATTGTAACACCGGAAATGACCTGTCATGTTTGACAAATGGGTCTTTTGTTTATCGCAGTACACAGGTGTTAATGTGATGTACAATGTAAGCAAACAATCAGGTCAAAACTGGATTATGACTGTTGGATTAAAGTTAGTGAAAAAAAGGGAAAAATACTTGCTTGAAACGGATTTTAATGCATCAAATTCTCAGATAAAAACATTTTATTTAAGGATTATGCTTGTCAGATTTTTGGGAGCCATAGCCGATTCGCGATATATTGGACAACGCGATATAACGGACCGTGATATATTGGAGTTGCAGTGTATATGGTTTGTGCGGAAAAAAAGTGTGACTTTGACAAAATCTATTATTAGCCTTGGTGACCTTAACCCCAGTGACCTCAAACCTCATCAAAAAGGTAGAGGTCCATGCAAGGTACTCGTACCTACATCCCAAATATATAAGAGATCGGTCAAATATTGAAGGTGCTATGAGAAACTGTAGCCAAAGTGTGACCTTGAGAAATCTATTATTAGCCTAAGTGACCTTTACCTTGACCCCGGTGAACTCAAACCTCATCAAAAGGTAGAGGTACCTACATGCCAAATATGGAAGAGATCAGAAAAATATTGAAGGCGCTATAAGAAATTGTAACAAAAGTGTGACAGAAAATCTATTATTAGCCTCGGTGACCTTGACCTCAGTGACGTCAAACCTCATCAAAAGGTAGAGATTCATGCAAGATACCTACATGCCAAATATGTAAGAGATCTGTAAACAATTTAAGGCGCTATGAGAAACTGTAACAAAAGTGTGTCGGAAAATTTATTATTAAGGTCGGTGACCTTGACCCCAGTGACCTCAAACCTCATTGAAAGGTAGAGGTCCATGCAAGGTACCTACATGCCAAATATGTAAGAGATTGGTAAAATATTGAAGGCGCTATGAGAAACTGTAACAAAAGTGTGATGGAAAATCTATTATTAGCCTCGGTGACCTTGACCTTGATTGACCCCAGTGACGTCAAACCTCATCAAAAGGTAGAGGTCCATGCAAGGTACCTACATGCCAAATATTCAAGAGATCTGTAAAATATTGAAGGCGCTATGAGAAACTGTAACAAAAGTGTGACGGAAGGAAGAAAGAAAGTAAGGAACTACAAACTGGCAACTATATGGTCCCCCTATATATATATATGGGAAGCATAAAATTCATTATCATGCTTACCAAACGCAGAATTATATGTAAAGATTGAATTGTTATACCTCAGAGTCACTTAAAGCAATTGTCATTTTAAAGCATATTTTCCATAAAGAACCAGTAGCCAACTTAGATTGGCCAAACTTGCAAGGGCTGCTAACCACTTAGATTATCTAAGCTTCTTAACAAATATGATTGGCTGAGCTTGTAAACCACTTTGATTAGCAAGGATTGATAACCACTTACAATGTAGATTGACGTAACGCTTGTTAACCTCTTAGATTGGCTAAGGCTGCCAAAGACTGTTAACCACTTAGATAAGCTAAGCTTATTAACCACTTGGATTGGCTTAGCTTGTTTACACGTTTTATGTGCTTACCTTGTTTACCACTTATAATGGCTATGCTTATTTGCCACTGAGATTGGCTAAGCTTGTATACCAATTAGATTGACTAAGCTTATTCGCCACTGATATTGGCTAAGCTTGTTTACTACTTAGATTGGCTAAGCTTGTTTACTACTTAGATTGGCTAAGCTTGTTTACTACTTAGATTGGCTAAGCTTGTTTACTACTTAGATTGGCTAAGCTTGTTTACTACTTAGATTGGCTAAGCTTGTTTACTACTTAGATTGGCTAAGCTTGTTTACTACTTAGATTGGCTAAGCTTGTTTACTACTTAGATTGGCTAAGCTTGTTTACTACTTAGATTGGCTAAGCTTGTTTACTACTTAGATTGGCTAAGCTTGTTTACTACTTAGATTGGCTAAGCTTGTATACCAATAAGATTGACTAAGCTTATTCCCCACTGATATTGGCTAAGCTTGTTTACTACTTAGATTGGCTACGCTTGCAAAGGATTGTAAAAACAACAACAAACATACCAGCAGACGCAAGATGACCTTGATGTCCCCTTGCCAAGCTGCTTGCAGTAGTAGCTGGTGTGAGGCCTCCGTTGTGCGTTCAACCGACTCAAGAAGAATGGAGCGTATGGATGGCGAAGCTACATCTAGTGCAGTGTGACCCTCGTAGTTCCTCAGAGTGACGTCAGCACCATGTTGCAGCAAAAGTTGCACAATCTGTAGGTAAAGAGACAATGGGATTCGTAATGTAATTAAAATATAGAATGTAATAAACAATTGCCATTTATCTGATACCCTTCCACTTGCTTATTAGCAGATGGCTACACATTGGCTAAAGATAATTCAGTTGACCTTCAATATTTGCCTCTTTAATCTCCATAACATAGCCAAATTGCGAAGCATTTTGGCATTCCAAGGCAAATAAGCTTTTACAAAATCCCAGCAACTTATCCAAAAAAATTCTAATTACTGCGAAATCCATATTATTCATAGTAAACTTATTATTGTGGATTTTCATGAAACCACTAAATTATGATAGCAAATATTAAACATTATACAAAAATTAACATAAGCACCCAGTTTAAATAAAAGAACAAAATGTAACAAGCTTGGATTCTTTCTCTTATATAAAACCATTAATTATACTCAAGATAATTCCAAAATTGACATATCAAAACAGTGCTAAACATAATAAAATTTATCAATTCTTATAAAAAAGTTCCTTTGTAGCAAAATCAGTAGATGATCAAACTCAAGCACCTATTTATATACAGGTGTCTGAATTCCCAAATTACAATTATTAAAATTGTTGACACACAGAAATAAAAGTTAATTCTCATTTCACAACAAAGACATGGTGCTGACAACATGAAATATGGCAGCATGCCATCTTTGTGTTGACATACCAATTTAAAGTTTTTATACAAGTAGAAATAGAAATTGATATGCACCAACAAATTGTTGCAATTTCAATAAAAAGGCCAAAGTCGTCTCATGAATTTATCATTAAGGGTATCAAGTTTGTCAGAAAGTATTTAGCATTTATTAACAGACCAAAATTTAATACTGACATCGAAACCAAAACCTGACATATGTCACATTATACAGAATGGGCAATAAAAGACATAACTTTGTGCAACTATGTATTTATGCAAACTTTTCTCCAATATTTTACTTCAGGTTTTAAATTTAATGAGCTGGAAACAAACCACAAGGTATATTGTTTGAAATATATAGAAAGACATAATCTTATCAAAAGAATTTGAGTTCTTGTTCTAAAAGAGAAGGGATAGAAGGAAAATAATGAAGCAAAAACAATAGTGAAAACCTGTTCATTAGTAAATATGTTTACAAGAGCCATTTTACTTATGTTGGGCATTGTGTGGAAATTTAGCGAGTTGGATAATGAAATTTAATGAGGTGAATGGGAACTCAACATCTAAACATAAAAAGGAGTTTAGAATTACTGAAGACAAATCATTGCATTTGTTTCTTCCACAACATGCATCTGGAAATAAACATAAATGTTTGTAAAATTTATTTAGCTCAATCTTCATGAAAACATTCAAGGAACACATTTATTGTAATAAGTATTACAATAACCCAAAGTGTAGAAGATCTTCTTTTTTCCCTCATCTATAGGACAATTTTTGGTGTCATGTCTCACCTGATGAGAAATAACATACAGAAAACTTGCCAACATTTATAACAAGAGCTGTCAGAGGACAGCACGCTCGACTATTCAAGTGCTTGACAGTATAACGTAAGCCATCATGGGGGAATTGTTCATATTCAATAAGGTCAAGGTAATATAGTCATATTCTAAGTGGAAGAGGACCATAATTGAAACATATTGATGGCTTACGTTTTAAAGAAGTTGTACTATATAGACAATTCTGAGTTCAGGTATATTTTCCACAATCTCTTGAACATTTGTAAAGGCATAAAACAAACTAATACGAATTTATTTCAAGTTTGATAGCAATAGCTTGGGTGGGATGGTTTGACAATCCTTCAAAAATAAAGAAAATAAATATTTGTGGATTTTTTTTTACCATGTTTTAAAGAAAAAAAAATTGGGTGGGGGTGGGGTTGGAGAGGGGGGTTTTATGTGGGGGTGTGGTCATTTATTAGATTCTGGGGTGGGGCGCGGGGTTGGCTTGGGTGGAGTCCATTGAAGTATGTCAGTAAAGTGTTGTTATGTCAAAGTATGAATCAAATCTGATCATAAATAAAGAAGTTATGGCAATTTAACTAAAATTTATTCTTTTGACCTTGAGAGTCAAGGTCATTCAAAGGTCAAGGTTAAATTCAACTTGCCAGGTACAGTACCCTCATGATAGTAAGAAAATATTTGAAGTTTGAAAGCAATAGCTTTGATACATTAGAAGTCAAGTGGATCTAAACACAAAATTTAACAAAATATTCAGTTACTAAGACAAAAAAAGGGCCATAATTCTTACAAAATGCTTGATACAGTTGTCTGCTCTTGATTATAGATTGGGGTCATGTTGGTAAAGAAGTTTGCAAAATATGAAAGCAATATGTTAAGGGACATTGAAAATATTTGAGTTGGTATGCAAACTTTAACATAGAATATGCATATTAATCTAAGTGAAACAAGATGTGTTTGTGAAACACAATGTCCCCCTACCTTGTAGGATGACCTTGACCCTTCACCACTCAAAATGTGCAGCTCCATGAGATACACATGCATTTCAAATATAAAATTGCTAGCTTCAATATTGCACACGTGACATTACAAGAGCAATTTTGACCCATATATTTGACCTTGAAGGATGACCTTGACCTTTTACCACTAAAAATGTGCAGCTCCATGAGATGCACATGCATGCCAAATATCAAGTTGCTATCTTCAATATTGCAAAAGTATTCATAAAATTAGCGATTTGGGCCACATATATTTGACCTCTGACCTTGAAGGATGACCTTGACCTTGACCTTTCACCACTCAAAATGTGCACCTCCATGAGAAACACATGCATGCCAAATATCAAGTTGCTATCTTCAATATTGCAAAAGAACTCATAAAATGAGCGATTTTGGCCACATATATTTGACATCTGACCTTGAAGGATGACCTTGACCTTTCACCACTCAAAATGTGCAGCTCCATGAGATACACATGCATTCCAAATATCAAGTTGCTATCTTGAATATTGAAATACTGCAAAAGTGTACATTAAATGAGCGATTTTGACCCATATATTTGACCTTTGACCTTGAAGGATGACCTTGACCTTTCACTACTCAAAATGTGCAGCTCCATGAGATACATGTGCATGCCAAATATCAAGTTGCTATCTTCAATATTGCAAAAGTTATTGCAAATGTTAAAGTTGGCGCAAACCAACCAACCAACCAACCAACAGACCAACAGACCAACCAACCAACAGACCAAAAACAATATGTCCCCCACTACTATAGTGGGGGACATAAAAAGGGCCATAATTCTTACAAAATGCTTGATACAGTTGTCTGCTCTTGTTTATAAGAAGTATGCAAAATATTAAAGCAATATGTCAAGGGACATACATTTGTAGAAAATATTTGGGGTGGTACACAAACTTTAACATTTGCACAGTCACGCTTACACTCACGCTTACGCTCACGCCGACGCCAGGGTGAGTAGGATAGCTCCACTATATATTTCATATATAATAGTTGAGCTAAAAATGCTTGATACAGTTGTCTGCTCTTGTTTATAGATTGTGGTCATGTTGGTAAAGAAATATGCAAAATATAAAAGCAATATGACAAGGTACATAGAAAATATTTGAGGTTGTACACAAACTTTAACATAGATTTATCAATAACATGCATATTCTAGGTAGAAAAAGGGCCATAATTCTTACAAAATGCTTGATACGGTTGTCTGCTCCTGTTTATAGATTGGGTCATGTTGGTAAAGAAGTATGCACAATATAATAGCAATATGTCAAGGGACATAGGAAATATTTGAGGTGGTACGCAAACTTTAACATTCCAACGCTCACGGTAACAGAAACGCCGACGGCGGGGTGAGTAGGATAACTCCACTATATATATTTAATATATAATAGTCGAGCTAATAATTTATGTTTATATTTACTGTGAATATATTAATGGACATGATAATAATTGTGCAAAAAAATGTTTAACAAGAGATGTGTTTGTCAAAAACACAATGCCCCCTATTGCGCTGCTTCGAAATAAAATTTCTGTGCCAGAACACATATACAAATAAACTTGATGGATGGTTCTTTGCTCTTTATTCAGTTGTTAACATAATGTTTCATATAATTCTTTAAATTAGTTGTGCAATATTTCCAAATCCATGTAATTCTCTAAGTAATTAACAACGTTTCCAAGACATGACAAAATCCGTCCAAATCCGTCCTGAGAGGACCCCAACCTACCCCACCTGGGGTTGGGTTCTGAATATATACCTCTAGCGTCTCTCCTATGGGTTGAATCCTTATTATATTTAGTGTCCAAAACGCATTGCTTATATACATGTATCGTTACATAAACATGTCAACTTGATGGGTCAAACCAATTTGTTGAAATACATATACGGGCGCATTTACCATCTGGCAAGTGCATATACACGACAACAAACGTCCATTTATCATGTAATCTGGTCACGACCTATAATTAACACGGACTGTAGCCAGTTGAAAACGTGTATCTGCTGTCAACAAACAAGTCGTCTCAGGCCACACTTATGTAGCCAGAGGGCATACATTATAGCGAACAAGATCTACGGTAAACATCAATTATGCGACATTTCAATATATCATTTGGCAGGTTTAGAAATTATCTCCCTTTTAAAGCTTATTACTTCCCTTGGATTGTATTTTTTTACTTTTGACCTTGAAGGATGACCTTGACCTTTCACCACTCAAAATGTGCAGCTCCATGAGATACACGTGCATGCCAAATATCAAGTTGCTATCTTCAATATTGCAAAAGTTATGGCCAATGTTAAAGTTTTCAGACGGACTGACGGATGGACCGACAGTTCAAATGCTATGTGCCACCCTACTGGGGGCATAAAAACTGCAATCACTGTATTATGTGAATTTGGAATCAGACAAGAAACTTCCAAAATGCACAATAAATACTATGGATTCATTTTATTTTGACAACATGAAACATTTACAGATTTATAAAATCTGGAATTTCCTTTGATCTTAAATTTATAGATTATTTTTATATTGTAGGATCATACAAGACTTCAAAAGCAAGGGTTTGTTGAACAAAAGTTTTTTGAGGTTGAGCAAACCTACAAAACATCTACCAAAATTAGTGTCCTACGCATACTATTGGTTTCACAATATCAAAGAACAAAACCCAAATATGGAACTGTTTCAATGAAGGAAACCAGAATATAAAAGAGTACATCACCCTTATAAAGTTGAGACTAGAAAGTTCTAGAATTTGAACTAAACAAGGAACTGTTTCAATGAAGGAAACAAGAACATTTTAGCGTAATCCATCATTAAGTTGAGACTAGAAAGTTCATTGTGTTTTGTCGTTACATAAATGAATGGCAAAGAATACCAAAAAAAGCTATCGGGTCAAATCATAATAGATTTAAGCATAAACAATACAGAAATTGTGACTGCTAGATAATCCAGCGTTCTGATTTATGAAATGGAGAGCTCACTTAATTCAAGGTTGAAACTTTTAGGGGAAAATAATGCATGCTAAGCACTTTTTTAAAAATATCTTACCAACAACTCCAGTTATAGAATACTAAATTGTAAATAACATCATTTATGATTTACCCAGAATAATGATGGGAAATATTTCCACATGCAATATTATCCCTTTTTGATTTTTCACATCCACTTTTAAAGACAATATATGAAGGTGGTTAGCATGCAAAGTTGTTAAGGTGATAATCATGCTTACAGGTAAACTAACTGTGTCTTGTTCTGTGAAAGCTGATCATAATGCATGTGCGTAAAGTGTCGTCCCAGATTAGCCTGTGCAGTCCGCACAGGCTAATCAGGGACAACACTTTCCACCTAAACTTGATTTTCGGTAAGGAGGGACTTCCTTTAAACTAAAAATACCATTAAAGCGGAAAGTGTCGTCCCTGATTAGCCTGTGCGGACTGCACAGGCTAATCTGGGACGACACTTTACGCACATGAATTAAACCCAGTTTTCTCAGAACAATACTCAACTTATTATGATTACAACAATGACAATGCTTATCATGACAATAAAGTGAAAAGAGGATAAAGAAGCAAATAATCAGCGAAATCAGGATTTAAATATGTTTTGCATTCATTAAAGCGCAATACAAATCATGTGATACAAAGGCTTTTTCACAAAAACACCTGTTATTTTATACTTCAAGCATCGAAGAAAACATGCCCCAGGGGGGGAAGCCTCCAAGGTAAAACAAACAAGCTTAAGGATATAACATCTTAAACTTGCCAAACTGCATAGAACAGAGATCATTGGTTCTTTGTTCAAATTTTATATGTAGATAATAATTCATCGCAATTACTAAGTTTGCTTTTACAAAGCAAATACTGTGGTTTTACGCTGGTGAAAACCAACTGGACAAAGAGCTGGAACAGTGCCAACATTCGATCTGAAAACAGCTGATTGCAGTAATGGGTCGATTGAAAGATTTAAATGTCATGCAGAAATCAGAACAGGATTTCACTGGTCTAAACATTAATAAACTTTATTTAACCTCCTTTATAAGGGCTTACATGATGCTCTTAAGAATATTGGGTTAATATTGGTAACACATATAGGAAGACTTGGGATAACATATCTTTTGTTGGGGTGATTTGCATTTGATCTTGTGTAATAACGAAAAAAACTGCATGTTAAATTCTTCATGATCAAATCGAATCAAATAACTTCAACAACTCCTTTTAAGACAGCACACTTAAACTATTAACGACTTTCTTTTGACTCAGGTGTCAGCTACCTATTAATGTCAGTAACCAGCTAATATGATGCTTTTAGCTTTATATCTTTATACCACTCTGATTCCATTTTTCTAATGAACATAATAACCTGAAATCTTATCATTGTCAGCCCAAAGTCAACATCCTACTAATGTTTCACTGCTTTGTTTTGTAAGAATGACTCAACATGCTTACTTGGACAACATTGATAATTAAAATGGACTTTCTGAGCTCAAACCATTCCCAATAGGACTGATTTCAATGTTATCTTCACTACTGTCATCATCCAGATAAACTTAGGAACACAAGAATCTGTATTTAATAAGCACACATGCCCCTGATTGGTGCAGGATTACCCAATTAGGTTTTTGGTGAAATAGTAATGGTCATAAGCAATAATTATATAAGTATTCAAGAGTTGTAGAAAGGCAGGTTAGGAGAGAAAGATGTATATTTTATAATCCAAATTTGGTGAATGTGACAGTTCTAATGTTAATGGGGAAAAAACAAGAACTATGTAAGATCATTATTCCAGGATGTAGAATAGAAATGATGGTGTCAGTCTAGCTAATTGTGATTGCAGTGAGCTGGGGTGCTGTTTAATTTAAAAGCACATAATTTTAATTTAAAACATGTCCACTTAGGTCAAAGGCAATGTCATGTTGGCTGATAACTAATGGTGAAAAGTGAATGGTCATTTGCAACACAGGTGTAAGTATCAAAAAGTTGTAGAAAGATGTGTTTGTTCTAGAAAAAACAAACTGTACATCATCTAAACCTGTCATAGTCCAGCAGAGCGCACTAAACAACAAATGTGATTATCACTACATTGTATATGCCTCCATTATAAATATGAGTTTGGGCATCATTATATGGATTCAGGTAATGGTTTTGGCAAACACAAATGATAAGATACATGTTAAATAAGGTAAACCAGTCACATATGATAATTCCCACAACTTGAAGGAAATAACAATATGAATCTTAGATAAAGGCCATATGCTTTTACCTTTGCGTGTCCCCGCTTGGCTGCCCATATTAGTGGTGTGTTGCCTGTCTTCTTGTCCTTGACATCTATACTGATCACATACTCTGTTCTGTTCCTCTGAAGAAAGTTCTCTATGCGCTCATAAACACCTTCCTGAAATTTAAGCACAATTTTAACTTTTTGCACTTATATCTCACTGATGGCATTAGAATGATATTAAATGAGCATACAAAAGACAAGAATAGAAACTTAAAAGTTGTAAAGAATACATAAAAGTGTAATGCAATTACGCGCAATGAAATGCTTTTTTGTATAACAAACATGAAAACTGCCATGATGGCTCCCTCTTATCATATTACCATGAACATTAACACAATTGTAATGTCCCTGAGCAGAAATTATCACATTTTTTAATCATGAACTGATCAGCCACTGGCTTACATCCCCGTATAACTATATAAGCTTAATTAAGTACACATACCCTCGCAGCTGCTATAAAAAGCTCCTCCAAATCAGGCCCCGTTTTGCCAAGCAGCTGTGTAGCAATGTCGTAATACTTCAGTCCCGCTGAGGACACTCTCGGCACACCAGTTTTCTTTGGGATGATGCCATTGGAGTTGCTATTGGTGGTTGCCATGGTAATACTGTTACCATAGAAACCATCAAGTGCACTTTCAGAGTCGACGTTTGGATTCTCTGGCATGGTTCTATAAGGACCACAAGCATAGCCACAGATATCCAGTGCCTTCCCTATCCCTGAGTGGATATCTGTAAAAGCAGAACAATTTTTCTCAAGGAGGCAATCAACAATACAACAAAATGACACTAATATTTCAGGACAGGAAAGTAAGTGGCATCTATTTATGCTACTCAAAATTTGCTAAGGCTCACTTTTTATAGTATGTGTAATTTGAAGTTCACCCCTAAATAGATTCAGCCAGCGTAACGCATCAATGATAAATCAATACATAAAAATAAAATCAAAAACACATTCTAATAAAAAAACCTGCAAAATAACATTTTAAAGTAAATTAAATTAAATTGAAGATAATATGAAAACAAAAAGTGATCCTTAGCCAAGTTTGAGTAGTATATGTTCTCACGCCAGACATTATGATCAGAACAAGATACATATATTATACACATACACAATAAAAAATGTAGAAAACTAGCATACTCGCAAAAATGTTATTATGTTGCTATATTTTCTACCACTTTTGATTTAAAACCACAGTTTTTTAACTTAAATTAAATGTGTTAATTATTTTACCTCTAAAGGAAAAAAGCCCACATCTTTCAGTCTCCAACTTTCAAAGCACAGCATAAATTCAATTAATATTCCTATCAATACATAATGAAAAGTTTGGATATAAAAACTATTTTGAATTGCAATAGGTATATGTGAGGTGTACACATATTTCATGTGCCCCAAATGCTTTACAGCCCATGAACCATAGCACAGTTCTATAGGAGTACAGTATAAGAAATCCAGATAACATCTAGTCACTGGTCTTGTCTCAAAGTTAAAATCATTGGCTGTCAGTTAGAAAAAACTTGATATACTCGATACACAGTTTTAAAGTGAGCTTGAAGTTACGGTAGTAGGATTGCACATTTAAGGGACTGTCAACCACGAACGACGAAAAAAAATAAAAGTTCTAAAATACCATATTTTTTTTACAGTTTTTAGTTTATATTGATTAAAATATAACGACTGGTATATTACATTACTTGAAAAAAGTTCATATGTTCAGTATATTTGGTAATAAAATTTCGCAATGTGAAATCGAAAGTGCATCGCGATAATAGGTGACATAACGATATACACACTATAACCAGGGATCATACTTTTTTTCGGTTTTGTCAGTCCTAAACTGATTGGGGTCATGAAAGACCGATTTAAAATCCCAAACAGTCGGTCCGATTCTGTTTGCTAAAATTCCCATGTCATGAAATCGATTACACAGTGCACATGCTAACACACCCTAATTCCCTAATTACATTCTTATCTGGATTAGGTGTGATAAACCATTCGCTGCAGTCGCTAAACCGGTCAGGACCAGTTTATTGCACGTCAGTCGACTAGTATCAGAGTATGACCCCAAGCAGCGAAGATTGTGAATGAGTCATGCGTGAATAATCCGTGTCAATATCAATCGATAATTTAACTGGCTTATACCTAGCACACTAATCGGTCTGTAATGTGTACTCATCCAAGATAAAATCGTTGACAGTTACTTCGGAGATGAAAACCTCGATGTTATCCTCGTGGAAATTGTGCATTTCATGCATGTTGCAGTAAACTTTCATATAAACAAAGAAGAAAATCGGATATTCTGCAATAATTGTGGGCGGACCTTATACACTGAAAGCACGCGCTGTAACTAAACAAAACATGCCGATACATTTTACACCAGCGTAATAATCCGGCAATAAATGAATGAAAGTCGTGGATCTGATCGACAGAACAACAGATAGTTATTTTTATGGGTGGAACTCCACATAAAATAGTACACAAAAAAAATAATATGCATTGTATAAATCTTTTGTAAATATCGTGTTAGAATCGAAATAATTTGTGTACTTTATTGTTTATTGATGAATAGCCCACGACCGGAAGTTTAGATGCGTGGTTTCAAATCATGAGTACAATGCACTCGTGATTTAATCCCTACGCATCTTAACTATCGGCCGTAGGTTATTCGACAACAAACTATAACTTAGGCCTACACGAATTATTTCTTCACTATTTAGTTTTGTTATTGTCAGTAGCCATCCTACGCACAGACATTTGTTTGGTTCAGTGCATGTTTGTAAGCTATTATCGAGTCGACAACAATTTAAAACATCGATATTGACTTACACAGATTAATAATATTGACAACGATGAAAAAAAGTCAGATAAAACAGCACACGAAACAACAATGAAATGGCAAATGATAAAACCAATTGAGAAATCTTGTATGTTCCGTTTAAAAAAATGCATACAGGAATTTTAATTGTACATTTATGATACCACCTTCATGAATGGCAAAATCAATGGTATATATTTTAACGTAATTTGTCATGCTTTCGGATAGAAATTTTTGGACACTTTTTCCCCATTTAAATCCAGACCGATTGATGTTGCGGGAAAATATGATCCCTGACTATAACTAACGCAAGTCGATTGATCATTTTATATATTAGATATATACAATTCACAAAGCATGCACAATTTTCATTTTTGGGTTTATACCACCTGACGATGATGATCAATCTACTGGCGTTATTTATAGTTAACTGGCAGTTACCTGGTAGACATACCCAGTAAAATGTATTACCAAATACACTGAAAATATGAAAACATAACAACATTTTTTCAAGTAATGTAATATACCAGTCATGATATTTAAATCAACATAAACTAATAATTGTAAAAAAATACGGTATTTTACAACTTTTCTTTCCTTTGTCATCGTGGTTGACAGTCCCTTTAAAAGAGCTGGAATGAATATTAAACCATCAGTTAATCAAGTACTTAATACACAATTTTACTTCATATGCATACAACTTTATTGTATGGCCTTCCTTAAATGAAAATATTCATTACCTATAAAATTGATACTTCTTCATACAAAACAGATGCTTTCGGAGCTTAAAATTAGTAAAGCCAAACCTAACTTTATTAACCTGTATATTTAGCATGTAAGGTAAATGCCCAAATTAGTTTTGCAAAATCCTCTTCTATGACTTACAAAATCTGTTGTGCACCATGTGGAATGGTAGGAATTATTGTTGAAAAATTAATTGACATTTGCATGTTTCATTTTATACAGGCTTTATGCAACTTGTGCAAGTTAGTAGACTCATGAGTCGGCAGCAACACCCTATGTATCAATAACAAAATACAGAACATGGCTTTTCAATATCGGCATCTATAAATAACAAGTAAGACCTTACCCGGGTACACAATAATCAATGTCTGGGAAGAAGCAGCCATTGGAAAAGAATAAAATTCAAATACAGAGCGATCAGTGCAAAATAAATTTAAATAGCAGGAATGATACAACGATTTAGCCCATTTTCGTACTGAATGCTTAGTGAATGTAACTATCCCATAGTGAGAAAATCAATGGCTGATTTGTTAGAAAATAGAATAGCATGGTACTCAGTCTCTAAAGGTTAAGTGATCCAAAATTTGTTTGTTATTCTTCATAATTTTTGTCACAATAAATATATATTACATTACGAGTTAAAATATAAGAGTAGGTTCAATAATGCATTAATTTATAAACATACTTGATATAATTTTTTTGCAATTAAAGTAAATTGTCTGTCTTGTAACAGCTTATTTTTTCTGCTAAGCTTACAAAAGCATATTATTTTGTTCTCTTGTTTTTGTATAGTACATTTATATTTAAAAGGAGTAGTTTATTTTTTTTTTTTTAATGCAGATGTTGAAACAAACATTAAAAAACTAAGTTGTGAAAATAAGTTTACTTTATTCCTTTCTGCACATTTTTTTTTTAATAAGCTACTTACATGTTCAACGCACCAAATATACCACAACATCAAATAATTCGTTACGAAGAAGACATTTAACACAACCCTTACTTAGAAATTTCTAAAATCATTTAAAACATTTTCTTTAAATGCCTACCCACAGTCAAATTACTTGCACATATCTACAAGTTTGTTTCACAAAATGATTTCCGTTCACTGTGAACCTCAAGCAGTGTCAATATTTTGATTTTCTCCGATTAACCTTGTAATCAGCTGTTACTGCGTCTATGTTTTGACCTAATCTTCTATATGGCTTTGTTCCAAGTCCTTCGCTTGACATGACCACATGACAAAATCAATGTTTCGATCATGTATGACGCAAAAATACCCATAATTGACAGTCTTGATCATGCTGAAGAAGAGCAATAATTTACAGTCTCTTAAATCTGGTGACATAAAACGCTGTAACTGAATCTTAAATTGTAAACAAATGCACATCTCAAGACACGATCATAAAAACATCTTTTACACTTGCTGAACTTAAACTGAAGTTTTTATCTTTTAATTGAACATAAAACAAGTATTTGTAAGTGAATTTTAAAAGCCTGTCAATGTAGATAAGCCTATTATGGGGCATGAGGGCTGCCAACTGATTTGCGTTGAAACAGTAGCAGTGAAATCTAGGTTCAGTGAACATGTTTACAATAAATTTCAATTCCTCTTATTCATGACATTGTATTAGAAATACAATTCTTAATAGATTTGAATGTCATTGAAAACCTGTATATTCTGGTTTAAATGAATGTTATGCATGATACTATTTAAAGGGACAAAGTGCCTGTTGTAAACTAGAAGCAAACTCAACTATGAACTTCAAATCATTATTGAACAATAAATCAAGTACATATATATTCATAATGTTAGGATTATTGAATATACTTGACAAGTTTTAACCCTTTGCATGCTGGGAAATTTGTCGTCTGCTTAAATGTTGTCTGCTGAATTTCTAAAATTAGCATTTTCTTTGATTTTTTTCAAAGAATACTATCAGAATAGCAAACAGTTTGGATCCTGATGAGACGCCACGTTTTGTGGCGTCTCATCTGGATCCAAACTGTTTGCAAAGGCCTTCAAAATCCGGTTCCAGCGCTCAAAGGGTTAACAGCAGCATATTATCAAGTTTGTGATACTGCACAATTATGAACATACATAGGTAGAAGCAACATCAGAATGTTGGCTATCATTAGGACTATTGCTGGTACTCTATACTTGTGTTTTTTTAAATCATATGAATGTCTGTCATGTATAAGATTATTTGTGGTTAGTATATAAAGCTGTCAATTGTCTAGGATGGAAGTGAAAAAAGGAGTTCACATCTCTGGGTTGAGCAATTATGCAATTATTTTCATTCTTGAACATGCATAATAAAACATACATACGCACATTCAAATGATGACAGAAGTATTTTATTACTTGAGGAATCTAAGCTCCGTGTTTAATAAGTACATGATAACACTCCACAGGGGGTTGAAAGTGATGAAATAAAAACTTCCCCAAATGCTTAACAGGAATATAATGAAAAAGCTAGGAGTTGAGTGTTCTAAATACTTTTTGACAACATTTTGCTTCTTTTATCTCTTTCAACAAGTGACATTATTAAATAAGTCGTGAAAACTGGGCTTAAGGCATGTGCGTAAAGTGTCGTCCCAGATTAGCCTGTGACGACACTTTACGAACATGCATTATGCCCAGTTTGCTCAAAACATGACTCATAATATCTACTTACTAAAGACTGCATAATCCATTTTGTCAAAATGTCTAATCTGATGCATTTGAATACATTAAATTTCCTATTTTGAATATAAAATAAAACACTTTTCATTTAATTTCTGAAAAAAAGTCACAACCATACTGTAGCACAATATTGACAGTAAATGTCAACACAAATGACATAATTGAAAATAATTTTAATCCTTAACCAGTTGTTATTAATGAGGTCATATAATTTGCATGTCTCAACATGCATAAGATCATTTTATCTCGTGCAGTGTCTATTTTACACATAAATTGAAATGCTGTATATCAAAGGCACTTGTTGAGATGTATCAATGAAGCACTTTTTGCATGATAATATAATAATGTTACCTGCATACATAAAAGACACACTAAAGGAAAGGTGTGAGACACAAAGCTATTGACATACTAGTGACTTCAAAGCTCCATAATATAGGATGCTAATTGGTGTAAATTTCCTTCAAAACAGCTGGCAATACACACACATCTGCAATGATGTAATATTAGAGATAATTTAATACCAATATTTCAAATCATTGGTCTAAAATGATCAAAGAATACCAACACAGTTTCCACAGATCTGTAATCAAGCATTCATTAAATTATATCACAAATCAAAGAAGACACAGTACTGCATTTCAGACTTGCTTGGTAATGCAGTGTGACAGTGAGTTAATAACAAATATTATAAATAGATTTCAATACACTATTTGAATGTGTACCCATATAAATATTCAGTTAATATAAATGCTTACTTGCATTTTGATTTCAAAGACTTAAACTTAAAAACTTAAGCAGTTTGCATATCATTTGTATCTATTTACTTGCATGAATTATTGTAAGTTTTAATACTCCGGGTACCATTTTAAGCAAAATATTCATGATCAAGTTCAGAAACACTAAACATACAGATTAAAGTGCATTATAATAAACAGAGCACTGCATGTATGCATACATTTCTAAACTAACAGCAAAAACATCAAACTGTCAAATCCAAACTAAGCAAATTTTACAGGAATATAGGTCCTGTTTATTTAAACAAACACAGGACCTACACTTTTTTAAAGGACCTATGGGTTACAGTTAATAATAAAATAACCCAGTTTCATTGCTGTCAGGGTTCATACAAAATCAAAGCGCTGAAGGCACTGAAGTTGTTTGCTATTGCATAATCTAAGACGCAACTCATTTTTCAAAATCATGTTATAGCTTTTTAAATCGCAAGCTTGAAATGAACACAACCCATTCAAAGTTATACAGAGTGTGTCTTAACGCACAGGTTGAGATGTGTGTGCACTGTTTATCCTCATATTTATGTTATAAAGATAACTAAGACAAAATAACAACAAAATGTCTCTTTTTTGACGTTCTGAAAGCATTAACAAGATGTGTTTGTGAAACACAATGTCCCCCTATATGATGTTTGACATTGTAGGATGACCTTGACCTTGTGAAGGATGACCTTGACCTTGACCTTTCACCACTCAAAATGTGCAGCTCAATGAGATACACATGCATGCCAAATATCAAGTTGCTATCTTCAATATTGCAAAAGTATTCATAAAATAAGCGATTTGGGCCACATATATTTGACCTCTGACCTTGAAGGATGACCTTGACCTTGACCTTTCACCACTCAAAATGAGCAGCTCCATGAGATGCACATGCATGCCAAATATCAAGTTGCTATCTTCAATATTGCAAAAGTATTCATAAAATGAGCGATTTTGGTCACATATAATTGACCTCTGACCTTGAAGGATGACCTTGACCTTTCACCACTCAAAATGTGCAGCTCCATGAGATACACATGCATGCCAAATATCAAGTTGCTATCTTCAATATTGCAAAAGTATTCATAAAATGAGCGATTTTGGCCACATATATTTGACCTCTGACCTTGAAGGATGACCTTGACCTTAACCTTTCACCACTCAAAATGTGCAGCTTCATGAGATACACATGCATGCCAAATATGAAGTTGCTATCTTTAAAATAGCAAAAGTTATTGCAAAATGTTAAAGTTGGCGCAAACAGACAGACAGACCAACAGACAGACAGGGCAAAAACAATATGTCCCCCACTAAAGTCAATATGTCCCCCACTACTATAGTGGGGGACATAAAAATATGATGAAAATGGTATAATGAGAACAAGTTAATATCAATTAAAATTTGCATTCACCATCATATTAAATGAATATTGTTGGAATATCGAATACCTATCACCAGGGATCATATTTTCCCGCAACATCAATCGGTCCGGATATAAATGGGGAAAAGTATCCGAAAATGTGTATCGGAAATCATGACAAATTACGTTAAAATATATACCATTGATTTTGCCATTCATGACGGTGGTATAATATATGTACAAGTAAAATTCCCTTAGGCATTTTTTTTAAAAACGGAACGAGTTTTCTCAACTGGTTTAATCATTTGGTATTTCATTGTTATTTCGTGTGCTGTTTTATCAGACTTTTTTCATCGTTGTCAATATTATTAATCTGTGTAAGTCTATACCGATGTTTTAAATTGTTGTCGACTCGATAATATCTTACAAACATGCACTGAACCAAACAAATGTTTGTGCTTAGATTGGCTACTGACAACAACAAACCAAATAATTAAGAAATAATTTGTTGTCAAATAACGCACGTACGATAGTTTAGATGCGTAGGGATTTAATCACGAGAGCGAAGCATTTGAAACCACGCATCTAATTTTCCGGTCGTGAGTTATTCAGCAACAAAGTATAAAGTACACGAATTATTTCGATTCTAACACGGTTTTACTAAAGATTTATTCAATGTATATTATTTTTCTTGAGTACTATTTTATGTGAAGTTCCTCCCATAAAAATAACTTTCGGCTGTTCTGTCGATCAGATCCGCGACTTTCATTCATAATTATATTACCGGATTATTACGCTGGTGGAAAATGTATCGGCATGTTTTGTTTAGTTACAGCGCGTGCATTCAGATGCGTCTTTTCGGATGCATCTTTAATCCGCTGTTCACAAGTTTTTGATTCTTGGTCTGACGTGCAATAAACTGGTCCTGACCGGTTTAGAGACTGCAGCGAATGGTTTATTACACCTAATCGAGATAAGAATGTCATTAGGGTGTGTTAGCATGTACACTGTGTAATCGATTTCATGACATGGGAATTTTAATTGCAAACAGAATCGGACCGACTGTTTGGGATTTTCAATCGGTCTTTCATGACCCCAATCGGTCTAGGACCGACAAAACCGAAAAAAATATGATCCCTGCCTATCACTCTAGAAATATAGAATATAGAACACTAATTCACTTTTTCGACTTAGCTGTTTTACCCAGCTTTTAACCTTACATGCCCTTTACATAACGCCAGCAGACACGCATGAATATATTCGAGTATTGCATAGGCTGATTCGAGTTAAAACCTCTAAATTTTTGCTACATCACTGTGACTGTGCACAGCGTCAAGGATGTAGCACTGTTAAGTGTAAGGAATTCCGGACTACTCTCTGTATGTTCAAACAACACAATTTGTGGCCCAGTTACAATTACAAGTAAAAATCCATCTTGCAGAATATCAGGGTCAGTACTCGGTCACTAAATCGTCCAGGGAAGATACAAGTGACTATCGATAAACAAAGTTTTGCTTTCAAGATGAGAAAACATAATACTACCGAAATAGAATAGTGTCAGGATAGGAAGAAAATCGTTTAATTATCTAATCACAAACGTTTGCCGTACTCTCAGCGATTTTTTTCCTTCTTCATAAAGTACCCGTAAAAGGTACTTTCCCAATTGTAAAACAAGAGGCCCATGAGGGCCTGATTCGCTCTACTGGTATAAACAATGTGCAAATTTGGAAAGAATAAGATGGAAACTGTGTACTTAATCGCGCAAACAAGGAGAATTTTCTCAAATTTAAGGGGAGATTATTGTGTACTTATTTCTCCAATACTTCTTGAGTTATCATACAGAAACCATCTGGTGGATGGACCGAAAGACATAAAAAGTTATCAAAGTTTTTCATCTGGAAACCATTTTACTATTTTAAGTCACTGTGACCTTGACCTTCGACCTAGTGACCTGAAAATCAATAGGGGTCATCTGCCAGTCATTATCAATGTACCTATGAAGTTTCATGATCCTAGGCGTAAGCATTCTTGAGTTATCATCCGAAAACCATTTTACTGTTTCAAGTCAATGTGACCTTGCCCTTTGACCTAGTGACCTGAAAATCAATAGGGGTCATCTGCCAGTCATGATCAATGTACCTATGAATTTTCATGATCCTAGGCCTAAGCGTTCTTGAGTTATCATCCGGAAACCATCTGGTGAACGGACGGACAGACGGACCAACATGTTCAAAACAATATAACCCCTCTTCTTCGAAGGGGGGCGTAAAAAGGGTTTGAGTCCTCATTGATACAAAGACACTGTGCAAGTTTGCCAAGAATTGGATGAAAATTATGGACTTTTATCACATAAAAAACAAAAGCACCGCCTTGCGGGTGCAGACCGCTCATCTATTTTCTTTTTAAAGGTGAAGGGACTCTCATTTTCAATCACAAAGGAGGGAGGGGTGGAGTGAAGAGGGGTGCATTGTGTGGGGGTGTGGACATTTATTACATTATCTTCCAAAAATGCGAAAAAAAGGAAACAAAAAATCGGTTGGGGGGGGGTGGGGGGGGTGGGGTGGGGGGATTCTTGGGTGCGATGGTTGGACGGTATTTCAAACATAAAATAATAAAAATAAATATTTGTGTTTTTTAACCGTTTCAAAAAAAAAAAATTGGGGGGGGGGTGAGGTGGGGGGGGGGGGGGTATAGTGTGAGGGTGTGGTGGTAATTTGTGAGATGATCTTAAAAAAAAAAAAAAAAAAAAAAAAAAAAAAAAAATTTAGGGGGGGGGATTCGGATGGGGAGAGGGGGGGTGGGGGGGGGGGATTCTTGGGTGCGATGGTTGGACGGTATTTCAAACATTTGTTTTTTAACTGTTTAAAAAAAAAAATTGGGGGGGGGTGGGGTGGGGGGGTATAGTGTGAGGGTGTGGTGGTCATTTGTGAGATGATCTTAAAAAAAAAAAAAATAGGGGGGGGGAAGGGGGGGAAGGGGGGGAAGGGGGGGGGGGGGCACGGGCGATGGTTTGGGTGGAGTCTATTGTGGTATGTCAGGTAAGAGTAGTTTTGTCAAAGTATCAATCAAATCTAATCATAAATAAAGAAGTTATGGCAATTTTAGGAAAATTTAATAATTTAACCTTAAGAGTCAAGGTCATTCAAAGGTCAAGGTAAAATTCAACTTGCCAGGTACAGTAACCTCATGTCATAGCATGAAAGTATTTGAAGTTTGAAAACAATAGCCTTGATACTTAAGAAGTAAAGTGGATCGAAACACAAAATTTAACCATATATTCAAAGTTACTAAGTCAAAAAAGGGCCATAATTCCGTAAAAATGACATCCAGAGTTATGAAACTTGTCCTTTTACTGTACCCTTATGATAGTTTGCGAGTGTTCCAAGTATGAAAGCAATATCTATGATACTTTAGGGGTAAAGTGGACCAAAACACAAAACTTAAGCAAACTTTCAATTTTCTAAGTATAAAGGGCCCATAATTCAGTCCAAATGCCAGTCAGAGTTACATAACTTTGCCTGCACAGTCCCCTTACGGTAGTTAATAAGTGTTGCAAGTATGAAAGCAATAGCTTTGATACTGTAGGAATAAAGTGGACCTAAACACAAAACATAACCAAATTTTCAATTTTCTAAGTATAAAAAGGGCACATAATTCTGTCAAAATTCCAGTCAGAGTTACATTACTTTGCCTGCACAGTCCCCTTATGATAGTTAGTAAGTGTTGCAAGTATGAAAGCAATAGCTTTGATACTTAAGGAATAAAATGGACCTAAACACAAAACTTAACCAAAATTTTCAATTTTCTAAGTATAAAAAGGGCACATAATTCTGTCAAAATGCACGCCAGAGTTACCTCACTTTGCCTGCCCAATCCCCTCATGATAGTAAGTAAGTGTACCAAGTTTGAATGCAATAGCATTGATACTTTCTGAAAAAAGTGGACCTAAACGCAAAACTTAACCAAAATTTTCAATTTTCTAAGTATAAAAAGGGCACATAATTCAGTCAAAATGCATGCCAGAGTTATCTAACTTTGCCTGCCCAGCCCCTTCATGATAGCAAGTAAGTGTACCAAGTTTGAATGCAATAGCATTGATACTTTTTGAGAAAATTGGACCTAAACGCAAAACTTAACCGGACGCCAACGCCGACGCCAAGTTGATGACAATAGCTCATAATTTTTTTTCAAAAAATAGATGAGCTAAAAATGAATTTTCATTATTTTCTAAAATTCAAGGGGAGATAATTCTGGACTTATAACTCATTGCTCATTTTCAATAGGGTTTGACTCATCATTCAGAAAAAGACACTGCGCAAGTTGGGAAATAATTGGATGAAAACTGTGGACTTTATTGCGTAAACAAGCCTTATTTCACAATTTTATCAAATTCAAGGAGAAATAATTCTGGACTTTTTACTCTGATGTAACCCATTTTCATTAATATAAAGACACTGAACAAGTTTGAAAAGAATCGGATGAAAACTGTGGACTTAATCGCGTAAACAAGAAACAGTCTAACGCACCCATGCACGGACGACGGAAACCACGCCATGAAACAAGCTCTTCAGGCCTTCGGCCAGTAAAGCTAAAAACTACACAATTCCCAATTGCAGTCTAAATAATTCCCAAAATGAAAGAAAAATTTCGTCAATTTTGTTCTAAAAGTGCATTATCTGCAAGTAAACTATTAAAATGAGCACTGACACTGAACATTTCAAGCCAAAATGAATTTAAATCGATTTTTTAGTTGATTTGTGCTATTGATACCAAGTAAACTAAAAAGACCCATAATTCCCAATTGGCAGATTTCAAGATGCGATTTTCCCAATTTTAGGGTTTTTCGCGCTAATTTTCCCAATTGGTATGGTACAGGTACTTTTCCCAATTGGAGAAGAAAAATCGCTGACTCTGTAAGCACGGTATGGAAATTGTTCCTGAATGCCTCTACTTACACTTATGCTTGGTTTGACTTTAAAAAATAACACACATTTCATGCGGTGAATATGCGACTAACAAGTGAAAAAAACACAATAGTTAAATTTAATTTGTGTGCAAGCTTACCTCGATTAAAATTAGCATAAAAATCCATTCTAACGCATTTTCTTTGTAGGTAAATCCATCATATTACTTAATATTGACATGGAATAAAAATCTACATGTACTAGTATTGTCACGTTGCGGTAGATGTCAGATCTTGTTAACAGTCAATAGCTATCTAATTATATTCCAATTACCACTATCCTTTTTTCATTTGGCATTTGTATATGTGTTCTCTTAATGTGACTATAATTATCAACAAATCACCTAACTAATTGCTGAAATTACTTGTAGACGAGACAATTTACAAAGAAGATCTATACTGACTCACCCAAAATACATTCTATTTATTTAAGGCCATACTTAACATTTTTAGTAATAATTACAGTATAATTTACTATCACTTTACTAATAAATTACTATTTCACAAATATATACATCTAGATATATTGCCTTTTTTCAATGTTTGTCCAAATTAAAATGATTTTGTTTTTAAATAAGGTTTTTATTCAGAGGAGAATTTTAAGAAAAATATATACATTTGAGAAGGGGTATGGGGCTGAATTTGGTCACTAATAAGCCCTAAGCAATATATTTATGTTAACCATTTGCATGCTGGGAAATTCGTCATCTGCTAAAATGTCGTCTGCTGAATTTTTAAAATTAGCATTTTCTTCGATTTTTTTCAAAGAATACTATCAGAATAGCAAACAGTTTGGATCCAGATGAGACGCCACGTTCTGTGGCGTCTCATCTGGATCCAAACTGTTTTCAAAGGCCTTCAAAATTCGGTTCCCGCACTGAAAGGGTTAATAATTTAATCTAAATTCAGTCCTCTTACTATTTTACATGTACTAAACATGCATATTATCTGCATTAATTAATGACAAATCAAACCAGAAAAAGGACCATGGATTGGAATTGTATTCATTCACCCATAACACCATGACACAGTGCCATTTATTAAATGATGATGCAGATGACATCTTAAGAACTGATTTCTGACTATGTAACACTAGACATATGAATTTGAGTGTTAGAACTTGGTTCTTATGCAAAATACTCATCCTGGTCATCAGTTAACCCATTTATGCCTAGTGGGCTCTCCCGTCTTTCTCAATTGGATGAATTTATTTCCAAAATTGGGGATGTCTAGTATATTTATTTCTATATTTAGAATATTTCTTACAGAAATTGCTTTAAGCAAACAGCGCAGACCCAGATGCGACGTCTCAACAAAGACATACATAAGCCAAAGACTCCATAATTTATTTGTTATATTTGACCTTGCAATCTGACCTCTTACTTCTGCTTTAAATATTATGCTGATCAAATCAATGCTCTGGCCAACATACGCAAGATAACTTTCTCATAAAAGACCCTAACCTTTGACAAAATGACCTGATCACTGTAGATAAAAGAAGCTGGTTCTTGCGCTTCACACTTTGTCTCACCATGCATAAGCTTATCATATGTACAGTTATTCACAAATTAACCTAGGTTGGATAGAGATAGACACCGTTTTTATGATATAATTATGATATTTTAAATTTGACCTTGACCTTGGAAAACGTGTTGTTGCATTCAGAGTCATAATGATTGAATCTTCTATCATGGAATTAAAAAGGTACTTAAATATGACTAAGTCATATTCTGGATATGCTTGCTCCACCGCCCAGTTGCCTGAATTCACAGATGAAACTTGCCAAGGCATTCCCATAATTTGACCTTTTTTTAATAGGCTTGTATAAAATGGACACTCTTCACAACTTCACAAGTCAAACAAGCACACATCAAATGGGCAAGAGGTATACACAGCTGACAGTAAAACATTTAACTCTTTCAGTGCTGGAACAGAATTTTGAAGGCCTTTGCAAACAGTTTGGATCCAGATGAGATGCCACAAAACGTGGCGTCTCATCAGGATCCAAACTGTTTGCTATTCTGATAGAATTCTTTGAAAAAACACACGAAGAAAATGCTAATTTTAGAAATTCAGCAGACGACATTTTAGCAGACGATAAATTTCCCAGCATGCAAAGAGTTAAATACTTCCTCTGGCATTTACTGAAAAAGTTTTACAATGAATTGCCCTCGTTCAGCATAAAAAAAATACTATTTCAAATACCTGTTCATTCTTCAATGAATATCAGCAAGTTTCCAACAAGGCACTTCAAGCTGTTCAGCTGTTTAAACTGAAACAAAGAATAATATGCAACTTGTTCAACCTGGTAAATCATTTAATCAGTACACTGTGTGTTGTCGAAAATAGTCTTAAAGAGCAAGGATCACTAAGAACAATTAATAAGACAATAAAGACAGGTTGAAAAGGCTAAACACCACTACTGGTTGGTTCTAAAAAATAGCATCCAGAGATTCTTTATAAGGCTGAGGATTTGAATTAAAGCAAGATAAAATAATTACAACTGTAAATAATTTTGATATTATACAAACATGTGTGTGAATGCATCATAAATACACATGAGTTGCAACCTTGAACGGAGACACTTACTTACAATGAGATACACTTTCTGAATGTCTTTAGTTGCAATCTTAGAAGCTTGATGTCAAACTGGGCTGGACCATGTTTATTTCAAGATAGACACACTTGACCCAATAGATAAAGCACCAATTGCAGTATTTATCATGGGAAACTGAGCATTCATGTCATAAGATAATTAGACAATCAGATTGCAGGTGTCAATGCCTTATCGTCATAGCGATAACATTAACCCTTTGCATGCTGGGAAATTTATCGTCTGCTAAAATGTCATCTGCTGAATTTCTACAATTAGCATTTCTTCGAATTTTTTTCAAAAATTACTATCAGAATAGCAAACAGTTTGGATCCAGATGAGACGCCACATTCTGGATCCAAACTGTTTGCAAAGACCTTCAAAACTCGGTTCCCGCATTGTTAGGGTTAAAAATATGCAGAACATTCCTCACAGTATGCCTACATTGCTCACAGTTAAAATCACAAAGGTAAAACATTTAATTAAGTAATAAATTAACCAAACTTTTTCACCGATTTGCCATAGATCTTATTTTTAATAAATCATAATTTGAATCAAGAGGGCCATGATTACCCTTACAGACAACAATATTAACTCTTTCAGTGCTGAAACCAAATTTTAAAGGCCTTTGCAAACAGTTTGGATCCAGATGAGACGCCACAGAACGGGGCGTCTCATCAGGATCCAAACTGTTTGCTATTCTGATAGTATTCTTTGAAAAAAATCGAAGAAAATGTTAATTTTAGAAATGCAGCAGACGACAAATTTCCAAGCATGCAAAAGGTTATTGATGTAGGACTAGGTGATAAAGTCTGTGACCACACTTGACAGATTCGAACATGGCCATCATATTGTTGAAATAAACATGCCTACCAAGTTTCATTAAGACAGAGTCATAAATGAGGCCTTTGAGTGTTTTTATAATAAATATTTGATCATGTGGCCTAGTTTACTGCCATATCTGACACAGATTTAAACTTAGCCTAAATATTGTTAAAATAACCAGGCTGACCAAGTTGACTAGAGTCATCAATTTTGCCCTTACATGTATATATTTTTAATGATTCAACTCGAACCTAGTTTCAAGATGAAAGTGATCCAGATTTAAACAAGGCTTAAATATTGTCAAGATAAACATTATGACAAAGTTCTATAAAAATTAAATAATTAATGTGGCCACAAGATTGGTTAAAAGGTTTTTATATAATTTGACCTGTGACCTAGTTTAAGGAAACCCATAAACTTTAGTTCAAATCAGCCTAGTTATTGTCAGGATAACCTTTGTGACTATGATTAATTAAGATTGAGTTGTAACTGTGGCCACTTTTGTGGAATAACAAAGGTTTTGTAAGAAAAAACCTGATGGCCTAGTTTTTTGGTCACATGTGACACAGATTTGACTTAATTCTAGATATTCTCATGATAAACATTCTCAACTAGTTTCGTAAAATTAAGGCATACTTGTAATCTCTATAGGGTTTTTTGTAAGATTCTACATGGTGACTTAAGTGTAGTAACTTTATTAGGACAATTATATTACCAACCAATTCAAAAGACAACAAGAACTATGTTTGTGAAACACAATGCCCACTACTGCGAGGCTTTGAAGCCATATATTTAACCTTTGACCTTGAAGGATGGCCTTGACCTTTTACCACTCAAAATGTGCAACTCCATGAGATACACATGCATGCCAAATATCAAGTTGCTATCATCAATATTGAAAAAAGTTATGACCAAGTTTTAAGTTTTGGGACAGACACACACAAACAATGACAGACAGACACATACAATGACAGACAGACAGGCCAAAAACTATATACCCCCAATCATTCGATCCGGGGGCATAAAAAAAGTTTTTTTCATTTACCTAATCTCACTAGATTATACCAGACCTTGTTCTTCTTTAACCAAAAAATAGGTAATAACTTTTATAGTGTTTTTGTATCATTATGACGTTCACACTGGTTTACAACTCTAAATATAGTAATAAAAAATAACTAAATTTAAAACATGTTCTATTTAAATATATGGTGAAACTTTAAGTTTAGAGTGAAGATTTTTTTTTTATTTATTTATACATTTTCACGATTATTCTTCATTAAACAGCCAACTGTACTGCTTACTTTTGCATTAAATCTTGACACAGAACAGGCAACATTTAGCAACATCAAAGATTGAAACAAGTACAATTTAATTTAACCAATCAAAAACTGTTTGTGAAGCCTCCATCACAAATCAAGATGCAATATTTTTTATGTTCTAAGAATCGCAATTTGAGTTTGATACATCACCAGCAAAGAAAGCAAGTTTCGACTTGTTGGCTAAAGCCATTTTATTTGAAAGTTTATCTATTTATCTACAGAAGTAAAATATAAAATAAACCAGTCCATATGTTTACATATTCCTTACCTAGTTTTGTTATCATTTTTAAAATAAACAAAGTTTTACATATTTTTGTTGTCCTACATGAGGACCGACCGGTTCAGGAATAATACCTGACCTCAGCCAATTTTATAGGAAATGTCTGAGGCCCAACGTCATTTGCATGGGTTTCTATTAGATCAAATATATCATGTGAAAAAATGGGACTATGGTGTATCTTTATTTTGGCAATTACCGGTATAAAATATTATTAAAGACATTTATTGGTATTATGCACATTTCATTTTATTGAGCTACATTTTTAGACACACTTTTATTACATAATTTGATATGTTGATTCCTTTCAGACTTAAGTAATTAAAGGGGCCTTTTCACAGATTTTGGCATATTTTGAAGTTTGTCATCAAATGCTTTATATTGATAAATGTTAACATTGGATCTTAAACGCTCCAGTAAAAAATCAAGAATAAAATTAAAAAAAGGAAAAAAAGTAGCCCGCAGCAGGGCTCGAATCAGTGACCCCCGGAGTCCTGGAGCAAGTCTGAAGTAAAAACGCATTAGCCCTCTCGGCTATTCCGCCGAGTATACACAGTTTAAGTATTTTATAGCTTATATAAGCAATCTTCGTAGTTTCGTAAATTTAAACGACAACAACAGAACTCTCCAAATTATTCAATCGTTTCGCATTGCAACGCTTTATAATTTATAGGTTTTCAAATCGTCAAAAGATACATATAATGGCTATATTGGACTATGGTAAATGTTCAGTAATACTGTTTCCTCACAAATATCACAACTAAAACGAAAATTTGCGAATCTGAAACAACTATTTTCAATTTTGTCAATTTACCAAACCATGAAAAGATCCCTTTAATACTGTTAAATGTATTATGTTTTATGGTTTTATATCATGACTCCTGCTCCCTTTCGCAATGGTCACCAAATGCTGAAGTTTATGAAGAGTGGCAATAAAAAAAAAATATTGCCAAAACAAGTGGCCATTTACATTTACCGGTATTAGATTTGAGCATCATGCTGGTCAATGCAGGTGTGCAATGTTGAACATTCAATTGGCTATTAAACTTTGTGCAATCATTCATAGATGATGCCTTGATTAATTGACTTGTGCAATTTAACTATGATTCTGCAGTTAAATGGCCCATTAAAACAACACCCAAAAATGAAAATGACAGTCAAATCTCTGCATGATGATTGCATCTGATTTGAAGAAGGAATCAAACAAGGGTACAATCTAAACTTGCCAGTTTCATTTTAGTATATTTTCCCTACCCAGGGTACATTAAAGTATACTTCAAAACTCCCAGTGTACATTTAAGTAGTACCCTAGCCAATCCAGCATTCCTTAGATCTAAGGCCAAAAAAAAGGTCTGTTAAGATCTAAGGCCGTTTCCGGTCGCCCGACCATGTCTCCTGAATCGGCGCTGACCCTCAACTTTTTTGGGGGGTTGCCAAAAAAAATAAAATTATAATAATAAAAAATAATTAGTTCATTTTTGTTGATTACGGTTCATTTCGCATAACTTTCAGCTACCATTTCCATTCTAGTACCTGAAAGACCAAAAAAAATTCCCTACCTACTGACCCTGTTTTTTTTTTCCCCAAGGAGACCAGAAATGGACCTATTTTTTTTGTTTTGGCCTAATTATGGTGGACGAACCAGTTATCAAACACCTTAGAAATAACGTTTAATTACCTTAAAATTGAAACACTTAAAATGACAAAAACATTTTGTTTTAACAAATAACTAACAGTTCAATCATTGAATGATTTATCTGTAAAGTTTTCCAGCAAACTACCTTCAAGAATTCATAACAATCATTCCCTGATTATTGTCACCTCTAGCAGACAAAACAAAATGGTGGCCGATGTAAACATGACCTATTACCCGACACTTCATAAATACTACTCCAGTATATACAAAGTCACATGACTATCACGTTACCTGGACTCTGCGAAAAAATCTGCGTCTGCTGCAATCAAAATTGCAAACGGAAATATGCTTTTTGGTGTGTAAATGCACGTTTTGATAAATGCATTCAAAAAGTAATAGCAAAAAACACACAAAACGGTGTAAATAACAATAAATGCATTAGTTTAACCTGTTTTCCGCGCATTTGTTTCAAGCTAAGTAGGCAAGTAGGTCATGGACTTCATGTGCGACCATTTGTTTATCAATGTGACGTCATGCGCACTTTTGCGCATGTGCATACAGAGCCAAAACAAAACGTCCGATAATAGGTGCTGTTCGATAACAGGTACTTACACGATAAAAAAATCACTTGTCTTATACATGTACAATAAGCCAGAATATTCAAATTGTCCTCAAATTTGTAAGTTGTTAGGACAAGAGGATGAATGGAATTTAGGTTTCTTGGTGCATTTCAAATGAGATGTATGGCATTTCTAACAACTCTCATAGACATATGATAAATCGAATATCAACTCACCTGCTAGTGCTAGAGGGTTATGGATGTTTCGGTAAATGACCAGTTCGGTAAATTGATTTATAGAGTAAAAGTCGTGGATGTTTCGGTAAATTGATTTTATATAGGAGGTATACCTACAACGAGGTGTTAATGACACCTATTATCGGCTTACAATAACATTAGGGGCATTTATTTGCAAACTGTGGATTAATTTTGATGTACATTAATTGAGTTGTTTGGTACTAATTAAATTATCTGTTTAAATGTACGATGTTTGCAAAGTGTTATTATTAATTATCCAGGCTTGCAACCTATTAAATTTCTAATCGATGGAGGTAAATTATATATTAAGGTCATAATCGTTTTGTATTTTATATATGTTTTTAAACATTTAGTTGATAAATACCTTAATTAAAGCAGTTAAAAAAATATAATAATGTGGCTCTTACAAGAGGTGGCCTCCACGTGGCAAGAGCTGGGCAACATATTCATTATGTTGGCAAACTACCTCATGTTTATGTAATGGTTAATTTTCGGTGGTTTAAAATAATAAGATCAAATATGTTTGTTTCGTATGTAAATAAATTTCTCGCTTTTTTTTCCTACAAACAGTTCTGCACATAAGGTATTATTCTTAAAATAATCTAGATATTTATGTTTAGATCGTGAACATGCTTTAACACTGGTGGCCGAGTTTTTACATACACGACCAGTAACTTTCAAACTGTGAAATAAACAAACGTTTTCCTTCTTTAATCATGTTTACCAAAAAATACTGGTGGTGACATCAAAGGATGTTTATTTGTGGTAAAAATAACATTATTATGTAATTAGGTAATTATAAAATTATCATGGTCATTGTCAAATAAGAAATCAATGAGAGGATGAAGAGAAAATTTTCGCGGGTTATCGAGTAATTATGGTAAGTGTTGTTGCTCAAATGTTAAAGTATGTATATAGGCAGATGATTTCTTTTACTGTATCATACAATCATGGCTGAACATCCATGTATTTACTGCAATATTGAGGTCACTTCTCGTGCGCACGCTATTGCATGTGATTCATGTGGAAGATGGAGTCACCGTAGACACACCGGTAAGTCTTAGTAATTTCTTAGTGATAATATAGATACATTAAAATTGTGAATTGTGTTGTCGCCTGTAATGTCGTGATTTAAAACTGATCATAAGTAATGCCTTAATTAACGTAAATTAACAGATAATGGTTGTAAATATAAAAATCATATTATGTTATAACTTTGCTTTATTTATTTTTTATTTTTAGAAATTACCCATCAGCAGTACATGCAACTGCGCAGTGGTGAGGTACAGATAGAGTGGTTCTGTAATGGTTGCAGGAACGTCGACGAACCACCACCACCACTTGAAATCCCGGTATCGCCACTCAGAAATCTTGCACAAGAAGATCTAAGACATGGGGGTCTGATAAAAAAATGACATAATCTTGTTTTTAAGTACAAACATGTTTTTATTATAATTACAGGATGGCATAGACGCATCAACGCACGAGCGTGTTCAGCCAACCTCGGGCTTTACAAGTTGGCCAACCTTCTCAGAGAGGAATCTGAGACTGTTGATCTTCATATACGGCTGGTGAGCCAGCACCTTCTCACGAAGATCAGGCGGAAGAAGTATGTTACGATACACGGCAGACTGCATCAAGCATGGGATGACTACGAAGAAGAGAAGCTGACAACAACTGAACTTCTGAGGATCATCAGCCACATCAATGCCCTCGGACCATCCACAGCGGTCCACCACATGCTCGACGACGACGAGGCTTGAAAGATGAACGACTGATATGGTTGAAATGTAACATTAAATTGAACAGTGTCGTACATGTATCTAATTTGTATTAGAAAATCTGAATGATAAAAATGTGTGATAAAAATGTAAAAATATTGTAGTGCGTCAAAAATGTATCTAATTAATATGTGCTTACTCCCTCATTTTTTTTAAATGACATGAAATATTCAAATATATATATATAGTATCCAAGGTTTAGTTGTTGCTTATTTATATTATATGGTAAATAAAACGGATTACAAAGTAGATCAGTTATTATTTATTTATTGAACCGATTTGTTAGGGCAAAAAATGATATCAGTTATTTTGGCCGTAAAACCCATTGTTCCAGTACAGTAGTCAGGTGCCAGTGTATTAATTTGATAAGATAATGATCATTGCTATTACACAGTGTATTCATTCGGCTGGCGTTGTGTTATATGTCAATTTTATCAGTTTTCAAGTATGTGTATCTCTTCGCTTAACTCAACGTTCAATGACACGCGCACTTAACATAATTATAAAACATAACGCGTATCATTATATTACTTTTTATTAATTACGTACACGTTTTAAATTTTATATATTGTTTTTTTGTGTGTTTTTCGCAACCAGAAAGAAATAATAAAACATATAAATAAATATAAAATTCAACATGAAACCTTTATTCTTTAATCATAAAAAACTTTTTAAAATAGCATTAAACGTAATTGCAGAGCTTACATTTATTCCGCCATAAATCATTATTTCTTATTTTTACTATTATGTTATAATTTTGTTAATTAAATAAAAGCACCAATTTAAAAACCAAACAACAGTATTGCGTTATTTAAATCGTAAAATTAACTAAATTCTTTACCTTAGGCATGGCATTAATTACTCAACTCAAAAGTAATCCACAGTTTGCAAATAAATGCCCCCAATGTTATTGTAAGCCGATAATAGGTGTCATTAACACCTCGTTGTAGGTATACCTCCTATATAAAATCAATTTACCGAAACATCCACGACTTTTACTCTATAAATCAATTTACCGAACTGGTCATTTACCGAAACATCCAGCACCCGTGCTAGATACACCAACTGACTCGTAATCATTAAATACGTTAGTCCAAATAATTAGACGTAAGCTACCCCGCTTAGTCGATGTAAATCGACCTCATATTTATAGGAGTATAAATACGTCAGTCTCAGAATGGATTTCTAAGATTGACAATTACAGAAAAATCCAAGTGCATAAACCATTTTTCGAAATTGATCAATTTCTATTGCATACAAATTAAAATGTTGTGCTAATAACTTGATTTACCAATTACATGACACAACATAGAAACAAATGTTGACATGTCCACCATAGTTGACGCCAAAAATCACGTGACTGACATTTCCGGTTCCTGTCGGTAGACAACATTTCTTCATATAATCTTATTTGAAGTTATTCGCCCTTATCATTAGCCTTTAAAGCTTTAGCATACATGACGAAGATGAAGTATTCAACTTAAATAATCTGGCTTGTATTTCCCCTTAAACGTTTAGGGTAATATCTTGTATGAGAGCGGTAACCAGAAAACCTACCAAAATGTCAACACACAAAAGCTCAGCCTCGGGTGATGATGCTGATGATGTTATGATCATCGATGACGATTCGGATGATGACAATACGGTTTCCAATTACTTGTCAAACGTGAAGTCATTGAATGCTATGAAGGTTAGTACGTTAACAGTAATTGGTATAAGTAGTAACGTAATTTCGCGAACGAAGGCTACATTCCACTATTTTGGTTCCCCACTATTTTATGAATAACAATAGTCAGCGATAAGTAACATGTATGCAAGAGGCACTTTGTGAATTCTGAGATCTGGATTTGGAAAGAAAGGTTTTAGAGCCTTTCAGCGTTGGTGAATCAGAGGAGAGGTTGGTCAGTCCCACTGTAGGAAAGATGACCTGAAGCTAGTACTGGCTACAGTCGATCGGGTAGTTCCGGATCTCGGGTAATTCCAAATCAACTCTGTGATTTAAATTTAAATATTAGTCTAAATGATATTGACATATAAATATAACTGTGATTTTTGGAAAATGTGATCAATTTCGAGCAATTACAAAGTTTTGCTTCTTATTTCAACGGTGTTTTCATTGAAAATCACGCATTGGTAACTATCACAGTCGTGTCATTTTACCGTCGCACCGTCTATCTATAACAAGCGTCAACACTTGAAAGTCGATTTAGAAGCACATTTCATTGGTAAATGCTTGTACATTTGGTATGAATTTGTTTGTTTATTATTATTTTTAAATTCCAGTGAGTGATTTTTGTATATGTTAATGATTAATGGAAATAAAAGCATGGAAATTGCACCTCGTGTACATGTCAGTTGCGGATCAGCTGATTGGGGAAAATCTCAAAACAGTTGTTTATTGATTAAATACTGTGTTTGTAATATTTTTAAGCTCTAGCTACCACAAAAGTTTTTGTATATATATGAAATGAAAGTGCCTAGTTTCTCATAAATTTGATATATTGTTTCATTGGAATTATTTAAATATAATACTATTTTGTGACTTCAATGTCGAGAAATACAGATAATAAGATTGAATTTTGTTTATTCTGTCTGTCTGTCTGCCCCAAAACTTTGCTCATAAAATAAAACTTTACGGACCTGGTTATCCAAACTTTACAAGTTCATGCATCTGATTGAGGTCTATTATGCAAACCAGTTATGAGGCATTCGGTCTAAGTCTCAAGGACAAGGCTAACACATACAGGAAGCATTTGTTGCATGCATCTTGGTTTGTTTTTATGTTTATGTGTGTTATAATAATAAGTTATAATATTTAAAGGTATAATAGCGGAGTAATAAAAAAAAAACGAAGTGCTAAAATCTGTACTATAGAAAAATATATGGATTAATAAATAATGGTAAGATGTATTGCTGGAAGGAGATTGGTAATATTTTTAATATTTATCCTATTTTTAATCTGTATTTATGCTGTGATTTTGCATTTCAGATAATTGTCAAGTTGGACTGATGGGTCCTAAAAAGGACGGGTGCTCTGCACAGTTATTGGCAAAGAGGCTGATGCGGATACTTATATATATTTTTACATTATTGTGATCTTATTATTGTTACATGTTATCATACTATGTTATTTACCAAGAAAGTAACTTGATATCTAGTATTGTTTTCCATTTCTTTAGCAAATTTATTCCAGAGGTTATAATTATGCCCCCTTTCGAAGAAGTTGTTCTACGCTACTGAAACAAAAAAGATTGAACACAATGAATAAATATATCAATTCCAAATAAAAAACATTTACAAATTAACCATAATGGTATTTGTCTGGGCAGGGACCTATACCCTGGTCCGGGAAAACTAACATGTTGACACATTAAATAAACATTTAATTTAATTAAATGCAATAGTTTTCATTTGATTGTTTGCATCAATCTTAAAATCGTTTAAGCCTTTGTATTCCGGTGTTTAATTGCCCCTTTGTTCTGCCTAATCCGATTATCTCGTTTTGATCAGATATTGTCCAGACCTAAATAACAACATGGTGTCATAAATCACACTAGGTGGCAGATGACAGTCTGGTCATTAAACGCAATTGTTGATGCCACCATGTTTTCATTCTGGTAGTATTAAGTAACTAGGCATTTGGTTGAATAAATTTACCGCCAACATACTTAACAGTTGCTTAAATTAAATATGTTACATATTGTTCAAATTTAAAGTCTATAGATTATCGGAAATTGAACACGGTAAAGATACAAGCCCGTTTTATTTATAAAAAAATAAAGTATTTATGAATTATAAAATGTAAATAAAAAATATTTAACATATTTAGCGGGCATCGATGATGATGTAATGTTACGGCAATGCACGAAATACATCATAAAAACAAGAAATTACGTTTGACATCAATGGCCGCGACAATGGGGGTAAATAATAATGAAACAATATGTATATATTATATTATATATGTATATATATTATGTTGTGTTTGTGTGTGTGTGTGTGTGTGTGTGTGTTAAATGTTAGATAGTTGTCACTCATACTCGATCACTAGTAACGAGTTTACAATATACCGTTACATGAATACACAGTTCAATTTGCATCATGTGAGGTTGTGTTTTTCAGTTGTATGTTAATATTCCTCAAGTCATTCTCTGAACAACACCCATCCAAATTAAAATTTCATGTAAATACCGTCATGAACTTCGCTTTAATGGGGCTTTGTAGTACGTATTTTTCAATGAAACACTGACACATTCTATGCCTAGTTTTTTATTACTCTAGTTTACGCGTGCAATTGATAATTATAATTTTATAATTAGATGTATCATTATTTTTATTGAAGCTTTTCTGCAAAAAATTATACGGCTAATGCATAGAGCTCTTTGTTGTGTCGAATTGTCTGTCGTTCAGTCTTCAGACAATCTTAATTACTTTGATGCTATATAATGACTCGTTCTTTTAAAATGCAAATAAATGTGTTAATGCATTCTTTTGGCACTAAATATTATATTTTTAAAAATATTATTTAGGTGTTGTTTTTTTTAGTTTCTTTTCGATTTATTGACTAAACAAGTCTCGTTATCCATATGCTTTGCGGGCTGTAAGCAATGCTTTTGACTATCAGTACATTGCGTATGCGCGAAAATCGGGAATCAAAACAATAACAATGAACTGGTCTATTTGGCATGCATGTGTATCTCATGGAGCTGCACATTTTGAGTGGTGAAAGGTTCTGTATTTTGTTATACAAATATGTTCTAGTCATACATAAAAAAAATCTAGTCATAAGCACATATGTCGTATTTTCATACATTTTTTACATTATTGTGATTCTATTGTTGTTCAATGTTATCACACTATGTTATTTCCCAAGAAGGTATCTTGAGTTTATCAATAAATTGCTTGTATTGAGTATTTGTGTTTGTTTTATATAACCAATAATACAGAGGAATCCATTTTAAATCAAATCATAAATACTTGCCAACAGATTTATTCGTCTTGACAGACTTGTGTACAGACACACCCTATACTGTTTTTAAATTGCCAGACAGTTGTTAAACTGAAACAAACGAACCTATCTGATGTTTATTTAATACATGCATCATTTGTTTTGACAGGCAAAATAATTGTTGACAGTCAAAATAAGTTTTGAGATGCTCCCTGACCTACATCTTCCAAATAGTCCGAGTGATCCGAAATTACCGCACTCGATTCGGAACTAGCCGACTTGATGCAAGTGAATAAGTTCAAATTAGCATCAGAAATGTATTGGTAAGTATTAATAAATGAATATGGCCTGAAAGATCAAATATTATGTCTCAACAATCCAAGTGTTTTGAAAGCAATTGCTTTATTTTAAAAATATTAACACCATTATTTACGCAAGTGATCCGGAACTACCCGACCGACTGTACCATAACTTGGAAAGTCGCTTTTTATGATTTTTGACTGGCCTGACATTAAAGGTACAGGTCTGTCAATACTATATAAACTGTACGCTGAAGTTTCTTTAGCTAACCTGAAGCAAGTCCATTTAAACTGTTTCACCGAAGGGGACTTACATGTAAGGTTTGTGCTCTGTGTGTCTGTCTGTCACACTTTTCTGGATCCTGCAATAACTTTAAATGCTCTTCATATTTTTCATGAACCTTGAAACATGGATAGATGTCAATATGGACATTATGCACGTCATTTCATTTTGTTCCTATGTCAAAAATTCTGGTTGCTATGGCAACAAATAAAAAAATTCTGACAATGGTGGAGCCAGTAGAGGATATATATTGCTTGGCAATAGTCTTGTTTTTGCTGTGATGCACCCCTTCATAAATGCAACCGCAGTTCTCCGCAGTTAATCAGTGCTCAACACTTAACAGACATTGTTCATGATTTATTATGGAAAGCTATGAATAAACTTTAAAAACACATTAAATTTACCTCAATGGGCATTATCCTTTGCAGAGACCCTTAAAAACACAACACTGTTTCAACACACTATTCTTGTTGACATTTTTATTTAGAAATTTGGAACAGTTTAAATTTGAATAAATAATTGGGTAACGTTCAACTATATTTTTTGCTTGGAAGTCTTGAAAATTCTTTACAAGTTAAAAAAAAGAGTTAATTTTTCATGCAGTATATTATTTCTCGACGAAGCCTACTCAAAAAGACATACAGAAAAATGACAGGCAAAATATGCCTCTTGAGCCATGGATAATTTTCATAAAGATGTTACACAATGACAATGAACAGGACTTATTTTCTTGATTTTTATAAAGGGCCTGGCCTTCTATTTTTGGGGGAAATTATAGACAAAATGGAGAAAGGGGAATATTTTCCCTTAGTTAGCTTGAAATTTGGGGAAAATTTTATCATTTGAAAGAAATAATCTTTGGGGGAAGGGGCCTTTCTCTTAGGGAAAGGAACTTTTTTAAGGGGCCTTCAGGGTAACTTGATTATCACGACTCAAAAAGGACCTATGACCCAAGAGGAACATACCATACTCATCAATGATTGACCACTTCTAGCATAGCAAAATAGGACCCATAGGCACCAACCTGTGTTATTCAATAAGAACATGTGTACCTTGACATATCAGAATACAATTAATTGGAGAAACATATTCCAGTGCTTTCCGTTAATCTGTGTCTATAAAGTTTTTATAAAGATACAGGTTTTTATAGCTTTAGTTAACATTTGTTATGTAAAACTTCTTCTTTCCATTAAGTGCATGGTTCCTCTGCAGGGGTTTTTCTAGCCATTTTGGGAAAAGGAGTCTGATCGAATTTGGATTTTTTTATCGATAAAAGTGTTAAATATGGATTTTTTATATCGACAAAAAGGACCAAAATTGGGATTTTTTTGTCAACAAATATTCTCACAACAGGTCTTGTCCTTGCCATTTTGGGAAAAAAGCATATGGTATAGTTATGTACATATATTTTGTAGGATGGTTAAAAATAAAATTGAAGATATATATAGTCAATTTTTTTTAAGGACATTCAGATTTTTATGCCCACCTTCGAAGAAGAGGGGGTATATTGCTTTGCTCATGTCGGTCTGTCGGTCCGTCGGTCGGTCTGTCGGTCCGTCCACCAGGTGGTTGTCAGACGATAACTCAAGAACGCTTGGGCCTAGGATCATGAAACTTCATAGGTACATTGATCATGACTTGCAGATGACCCCTATTGATTTTGAGGTCAAAGGTCAAGGTCACGGTGATCGAAATAGTAAAATGGTTTCCAGATGATAACTCAAAAACGCTTAGGCCTAGGATCATGAAACTTGATAGGTAGATTGATCAGGACTCGCAGATGACCCCTATTGATTTTCAGGTCACTAGGTCAAAGGTCAAGGTCACAGTGACCCGAAATAGTAAAATGGTTTCCGGATGATAACTCAAGAACGCTTAGGCCTAGGATCATGAAAATTGATAGGTAGATTGATCAGGACTCGCAGATGACCCCTATTGATTTTGAGGTCACTAGGTCAAAGGTCAAGGTCACAGTGACCCGAAATAGTAAAATGGTTTCCGGATGATAACTCAAGAACGCTTAGGCCTAGGATCATGAAACTTGATAGGTAGATTGATCGTGACTCGCAGATGACCCCTATTTATTTTCAGGTCACTAGGTCAAAGGTCAAGGTCACGATGACCCGAAATAGTAAAATGGTTTCCGGATGATAACTGAAGAACGCTTATTCCTAGGATCATGAAACTTGATAGGTAGATTGATCATGACTCGCAGATGACCCCTATTGATTTTCAGGTCACTAGGTCAAAGGTCAAGGTCACGGTGACCCGAAATAGTAAAACGGTGTCCGGATGATAACTCAAGAATGCTTATGGCTAGGATCATGAAACTTCATAGGTACATTGATCATGACTGGCAGATGACCCCTATTGATTTTCAGGTCACTAGGTCAAAGGTCAAGGTGACAGTGACAAAAAACATATTCACACAATGGCTCTCACTACAACGGAGAGCCCATATGGGGGGCATGAATGTTTTACAAACAGCCCTTGTTTATTATTTCGGTTTGGGATCGGATCCGTTTTATGACCTTTTTTACGTAGCAGAATAAAGCCTGCTCTTCTTCTGGAGCATCAACACACTGGCTATTCACTGAGTATTGCGTTTTGTGTAGAACCAGTACTTGTTGTCGTTAGGTGAGATTAAAAGAACTCTGCCACAGTGGGGATTAAACCTGTCAGTGTGATTTTGTAATAATGAGTAAAAAAGAAAACCATAATAACAACACATTATCATTAGTTATTTTTAATGTGAATATTGTTTTCAGATCAGCTGTTGTCATATTTAATACATATCTATTGAAATGATATGTTAAATCTTAGTATTTCTACAAATTATTTGTTCTTTATTGACTTACAATGATTACTGATATGCAAACCAAAAAAACATATCTTCACAATTCTGTACATCTGAAACATTTTTAATGTTGAATACGATATATATCATGGCAATGTCATTACAAATTAGTGTCTTGTTTACTTGTCTTCTATTTGACATATGACATAATTTAGTGGCCACATATTTTGCCTCATCAAATGCTTGACTCAGTCTCTGCATCATGAAGACAAATGAAACAAGAAACCGTCGGAGACGGGCTATGCTCCCCAAAGGTTTTTTTTGTCACAATATTGCACTATATATTCAGATAAAAGGAAACTTCTTGAGGGCACAGTAGTTGGGGGGACAATAATTTTTTTATAGAAAATTTCAAAGGGCCATAACTCTGTGAAAAATCATCCATCCAGAACCTGCTGATAATATGCACATCTCCTCTTGGTAGTGAAGCTTCCCATAAACTTTCATTGAATTCCGGTCATTAGTTGCTGGGAAATAGCGCGGACAAAAATTGTGCACGGACGGACAGAGGAAGCGGCGACTATATGCTCCCCCCAAAATAAATTTTGGGGGAGCATAAAAACACTCACCTAGATTCTGTAGCTATCTCATTTCATTAAACTGTGTTGTAGCAATAGCATATAGATTATGTGGAAATTCCTTCCGCTCTTGGTCCTCTACTAGTCATAAAAATTATCAAGTTTACAAAGTAATAAGTTTGTTTAGCATATTGTATCATAGTTGTTACAGTCGAATAATCCATATTATTAGAACATTTTATCGATGCACAATAAAACATGAACCTAACGGAAATCACGAAGGGTCTTCAGATTGTTCTATATTTGAGCCTTGTTCTGTGAACACTGGGCTTAATGCATGTGCGTAAAGTGTCATCCCAGATTAGCCTGTGCAGTCCACACAGGCTAATCAGGATCAGGGACGACACTTTCCGCTTTTATGGTATTTTTAGTTTCAAGGAAGTCCCTCCTTACCGAAAATCGAGTTTAGGCGGAAAGTGTCGTCCCTGATTAGCCTGTGCGGACTCCACAGGCTAATCTGGGACGACACTTTACGCACATGCATTAAGTCGTTTTCTCAGAACGCTACTCATATTTATTTTCAGGCCCATAGAGATTCACAAAATGCACGTGTATTGGCAGAGTTGGATAAAATCAACAAACTTGACATCAGTGACGAGGAAAAGGTACCAATTGATGTTGGCTTCCAGACATATCTTTTTAGCTCACCTCACAATGTGCTCATTGTGAGCTTTTGGGATCATCTTTTGTCTGACGTGCATCGTCAGTAGTCAGTCGTCAACATTTTGCCTTGTTAACACTCTAGAGGCCACATTTATTGTCTGATCGTCATGAAACTTAGTCAGAAGATTTGTCCAAAAGATATCTTGGTCCAGTTCAAAACTGGGTAATGTGAGTGAGGTCAAAAACTAGGTCACTAGGTCAAATTAAATAAAAAGCTTGTAAAAACTCTAGAAGTCACATTTATTATCCAATCTTCATGAAACAGTGTCAGAACATTTGTCCCAATAATATCTCGGCTGAATTCGAAAATGGTTCAGGTCAGTTGAAAAACAGGGCCGCAAGGGGGCGGGGCAGTTTTCTTTATACGACTATAGCAAAACCTTGTACACACTCTATCAGTCTTATTTTTAGTCCAATCTTCATGAAACTTGGTCAGAACATTTGTTCTTATGATAGCTAGGCTGAGTTAGAAAATGGTTCTGGTCCGTTGAAAAACATGGCCACCAGGGGGTGGAGCAGTTTTCCTTATATTGCTATAGTAATACCTTGTTAACACTCTAGTAGTCACATTTATCGTCCAATCTTCATGAAACTTGGTCTTTTTTTGTCTCAATGATAGCTCGGTTTAGTTTGAAAATGGTTCCGATCTGTTGAAAAATATGGCCGACGGGGTGGGGCAGTTTTCCTTATATGTGGTGGTGGTGGTGGTGGTGGTGGTGGTGGTGGCGGTGGCGGCGGCGGTGGTGGTGGTTGATCTTATTTGACTTTTCATTCATTTATTCTACATTCCTATGCTCCTGTGCTTGCATTGTTGTCATGTGGTGATTATGCAACACTCCTGGAAATGGGCCCCAATTCACTGGGCCAATTAACCTTTGTCTTCATGTCAGATGGACACCATTCATAAGATAGATTACATCTTGAAAAAGTTTTAGGCCTGCAGCTTGTAGTCAGTCAGTAGTTTGTGTGTGATTATGAAAGATTTGTGATTTTAGCAGGTTTTATTGATGTTTCAATTGGAAATAGAGAATACTATGTTAGTGTGATTGTGTACTTAAATTTATCCCACGAGTGAAAAAAGGTTTACATGGCGAGGCTTGCCTCGCCTTGTAAGCCTTTATGACACGAGTGGGATAAATTTAAGTACACAATCACACTAACATAGTATTCTATTTATCCTACAATATTGTTTTATTTAATTTATTCCTAAAATAAAAGCAAAAACACATTAAATTAACTGAATCTTACATTGCGTAGTAATATTTATTGTGATCTTTCCTGTTTACGGAAATAGAAATAGTCCTTAAGAATTCCACGCAAAAGAAAAGTAACGAGACAAAATATCGCTATACGCCTCGATTCAAATTTAATCAGCGTTCCAAATGTAACACAACCAAGTAGAACACAGACGGTTGTGTTCAAACTACAATTTTTGTTTCACCACTGTAAAAAAACAAACATGGCTCCCGCCATTTTGAAATTTACAAAATGTGTAGACACATGCCGTGGCTACGTGAAGCATGATTCATCATTTATTCCAGCCGATATTGTTAATTTTAGTCTTTAAACAACTCATCTTTTTACACACTTTATACTAACTTACATAAAAGTATTGTTCTACTCACCGAAGTTGTAGAATAACCACGTCCATGTTTATTTTCGTACTGTTTAATTTGCTTCCATGACGAGTTAAAATTCTAGACAAATTTCTTCATCGCCATCCATCTTTTCCATTTTAAAGCACTGGATGTAAGCAGGCAATTCTTTGTGGATAGACATTCTTTGATCGACTGACAAAGGAACGACTTAACCATCAAAGAAATTACCATTTTAATTTGACATTGATTTCCTTAGAAAAGTTAAAGAACAATTCACTGACACTTTTCTTAAATTTAATCCATCAATTGTTCAACAAAACATTGCGTTATTCGAGAACATTCGACATTTTAACTAAATCGAAAATGCAGTCTCACCAGTTTCATTCCAGTTTTATATCCAAACACTGTGTTTTTCACATTCATTATATTAAAATAATCCATCGTAAACACACACACTCGTAAACTCGTTAAACGACTGCGTACCCAATGACCTAAATGACGCAATCAGGGGTGAAAGGCCAAAAAAACTAGTCCTTACGTAATGTTCTTAAAATAAGTGTGGAAGAAACCTGATCTAAAAATAACCGTGGAGAAAACCTTATCTTTTCTTTATGAGTCGTATTTGTTCTATAAAATCATTTAGCTGTAGGATAAATATCGTTGCAAGGTGAGTCTGAAAATTATTCCAGTTGTTTAAAAACACTTGGTCAAAAATGTGAACAATTTGGTAGTAAAAAAACATCAATTTATCACATCATTTAAGAATCACACAAAACTGTTTGGTTAAAAAGAAAGTTTTTTTATTCCCCCTTTTGAAGGACAGGGGGCATATAGTGATCGGACTGTCCGTCTGTCTGTATGTCTTTTCGTCACACTTTGCGTTTAGGTTTCGAAAAATGCTCATAACTTCTATGTCCCTTGAGATATAACCTTCATATTTGGTATGCATGTGTATATGGACAAGGCCTTTCCATACGCACAACAAATTTTACCCCTGTGACCTCGACCTTGAACTTAGGGTCCGCGTTTAGGTTTCAAAATCTGCGTTTAGGTTTCAAAAAAAGCTCACAACTTCTTTGTCCCTTGAGATATAACCTTCATATTTGGTATGAATGTGTATATGTACAAGGCCTTTCCATATGCAAAAAAAAAATTACCCTTGTTACCTTGACCTTGAACTTTGGGTCCGCGTTTAGGTTTCGAAATCTGCGTTTAGGTTTCGAAAAAAGCTCATAACTTCTATAAAGCGTTTATAGGGGACATAAGTCATCCTATGGTGACAGCTCTTGTTTCCATTGTTTATGCAAAAATAATGTATTTATGCTACATATTTTTGTGCATTAAAATTACAAAAAGTTTGACAGTTGTTTTGATCTGATGAATTTTCCAATGTCTTGTTAATTCTATATTTGCACATTTTGGTAACTACATGTATGAGAAAGATCAAGTGATGTTTTGTACTTTAAAAGAAGATCGATGTTGAATTTCAAGTACATATTCTCATTCTGGCACTTTGACACAATTTTGTTAATCAATTTGCACATGGAACTTTGATGTTTCTATATTTTATAATGTTGACTGCCTTAGATGGCAAGAAACAATTGGGCAGTTTTAAGTATACTATGCAGGAAAGTGATGGATAGATAGTCAATTACTGACATGTTTTCTCAATATATTAAAACAGATAGAAGTCCTGTTTTTCACAGAGATAAGTCCTGTTTTTCACTCATTCAAAGTCAGTTTTTTAGTTAAAACTTGTCTGGAAATAACGAATGATGTAATTGATGGCATTGGCATATTCTTCTGTACTGTTGTGTGTAATTTGTGTGTCCTGGAATGCTATGTTGAACTCCTTTGTTGTTTGAAATGTATTCCATTTGCCCTATGCAATCATGAATAGAAATACAACACAATTAAACAGTTATGTCATGCGCATTTAGTGAAAAGGCAAAACTTAAATCTATTAGTGTAATGCATAACAATATATTATAAACTCTTGCCCTCGTTTTTCGTCATAGAGTCAACAGTCAAATAGTCATCCCTTTGTCATAGAGTCAACAGTCAAATAGTCATCCCTTTGTCATAGAGTCAACAGTCAAATAGTCATCCCTTTGTCATAGAGTCAACAGTCAAATAGTCATCCCTTTGTCATAGAGTCAACAGTCAAATAGTCATCCCTTTGTCATAGAGTCAACAGTCAAATAGTCATCCCTTTGTCATAGAGTCAACAGTCAAATAGTCATCTCTTTGTCATAGAGTCAACAGTCAAATAGTCATCCCTTTGTCATAGAGTCAACAGTCAAATAGTCATCCCTTTGTCATAGAGTCAACAGTCAAATAGTCATCTCTTTGTCATAGAGTCAACAGTCAAATAGTCATCCCTTTGTCATAGAGTCAACAGTCAAAAAGTCATCCCTTTGTCATAGAGTCAACAGTCAAAAAGTCATCCATTCCACCTCCTGGCTAAAGTTTTCACTGTTCCACAACTGCCCATGAAATAACTGTATTTTACATCATGTAAATTATATATATATGATAATGTAAATCTGATTTTAAACATCTGTTTATGAACATTGGATATATTCATATATATGTATGTTTCAGACAAAACTGGGCATAATGCATGTGGGTAAAGTGTCGTCCCAGATTAGCCTGTGCAGTCCGCACAGGCTAATCAGGGCAGACACTTTGCGCCTAAATCGGATTTTTGCTAAGAAGAGACTTCATTTAAACAAACAATGTCATATAAGCGGAAAGTGTCGTCCCTGATAAGCCTGTGGGGACTGCACAGGCTAATCTGGGACGACACTTTACGCACATGCATTATGCCCAGTTTTCTCACAACAAAACTCATATATGTTTCAGACAAAGCAGGCTAAGCAGCTTAGAATGCTGAACTTTGTTAATCCGGGGAAGTTCATGGATGATTTTGATCCTGAAAGAAGTGCAAGAGAGCTAAAGAAAATGAACAGGAGATTAAATAAGGATAAAACGTGAGCAGCAGTTAAATAAGAGATTCCTCATGAACTAAATGCTTGAACAAGATTGGTTTATAACAAAGTTTCTTGTAAATGTGTTTGGTAAATGTGTTCGGTACATGGCATTGTATTGTAATTTCAAATGTGTTGATTTAACAAATATTATTACATATATTTTGCGGACCAAACATTGCAAGAGTTTGAAACTTATGTTGTTGGCTGGATTTAGTTAAGTTGTACTGTTTTTTTTATGCCCCCATTTCGAAGAAAAGGGGGTATATAGTTTTTGCACTGTCTGTCGGTCGGTCGGTCACACTTCATGTCCGCTCTCTAATTCAAATAGTTTTCATCCGATCTTTACCAAACTTGGTCAGAAGTTGTATCCAGACAATATCTAGGTCAAGTTCGAATATGGGTCATGCCGGGTCAAAAACTAGGTCACGGGGTCACTTAGTGCATTTCAAGGATTTAGCAGGGTGTCCGCTCTCTAATTGAAGTAGTTTTCATCTGATCTTTACTAAACTTGGTCAGAAGTTGTATCAAGACATTATCTAGGTCAAGTTCGAATATGGGTCATGCCGGGTCAAAAACTAGGTCACTGGGTCACTTAGTGCATTTCAAGGATTTAGCATGGTGTCCGCTCTCTAATTGAAGTAGTTTTCATCTGATCTTAACTACACTTGGTAAGAAGTTGTATTAAGACAATATCTAGGTCAAGTTTGAATATGGGTCATGCCGGGTCAAAAACTAGGTCACGGGGTCACTTAGTGCATTTCAAGGATTAAGCATGTTGTTTGCTCTCTAGTTTATGTGACTTTCTGATTTATTTTGATATTCTAAGACATTTTTATGCCCCCGAAGGAGGGCATATAGTGATCGGACTGTCCGTTCGTCTGTCCGTCCGTCTGTCCGTCAGCCTTTGCGTTAAGATTTCGAAAAATTCTCATAACTTCTATGTCGCTTCAGATAGCAATTTCATATTTGGCATGCTTGTGTATATGGACAAGGCCTTTCCATACGCACACAAATTTTGACCCCTGTGACCTTGACCTTGAACTTAGGGTCCGCGTTTAGGTTCGAAATCTGCGTTTAGGATTTGAAAAAAGCTAATGACTTCTACCAAGCGTTTACACAGTTATACTTTTATGTAGTGACAAAGTTACAGTTGGGGGCATCCGTGTCCTGTGGACACATTTCTTGTTTAAATATAACATCTGATTTGGTATACGTATGCATATCAACTTGTTTAGTGAGCAGGTTTAGATCACTCTCAAAAGGACATTCTATGCAAGTGAACATTTACAAAATTGACAAAAACAGGGCAACATTCAATTAAAGGATACCACGACTTATCTTATGAAAGAGTAAAATAATGATTAAGATGTTTGATTGTGTATAAGTAAATAGTCTATGAATGTTCAAGCCTCACTATATAGCTGAGACTAGTTGTATATTCTAGATTACATTCATGTTTGTTTCGCCTGTCATTACTGTTTTTGTTTTAGGGCAAAGAAGAACCAGATGTACAATGACAAGGGTTTATTGGTTGCTAATGGCAGGGATTTGTGTGACTGCCTAGAAGTGGACTGCATAGGCTGCCATTTTCCATGCCCAAAATGCAAATCAGAAAAATGTGGTGGTGACTGTAGGTGTAACCGGAAGTGGGTGTATGAAAAAGTTGAGAGTGAGGGCACTGGGACTACTTTTAACTGGCCTCCAGAGGCAATGACCTGATGTGGTTTGGTTGAATGGAACCTGTGTGTTTGGAAATGATAAAATATATGATAGTGTGATCATGTGTTATGTGGATGTACAGCACAAGACAAATTGTCAGACTCAAACTGGATGTATCTTGAATATTCCTATTCTTTGAGTGGCTACAAATGTGTACTGGTACAAATGTGAAAATCAAGCTTAACGCATGTGTGTAATTTGAGTCCCAAATTAGCCTGTGCAGTTGTAACAGTCTAATCAGGGAAACACTTAACGCTTTTATGGAAATTTTTGTTAAAAAATGTACTTCTACTAATAATCCAATCTTAGCGGAATATGTTGTCCCTTATTGCACTTTGTAACCTAGGACGCTAAAGAACACTCGGGCATACAATATGCAAAAACCATATGCAGGCATATTTTTGTTGTGCAATATAACAGCAGCTCTTCTATACTTATTTCTTGTTTAAACCAAACATAGCTATTGAGTTGTTTGTAATACTTGTAATAGCTGAATGTTAATTATTCAAAGTAACTGAATAACATAATCCTTGGATTGAAATAGCCGAAGCCCCAGTTAACCCATTTGCATGCTGGGAAATTTTTCGTCTGCTAAAATGTTGTCTGCTAAATTTTCAAAATTAGCCATTTCTTCGATTTTTTTCTTCAAAGAATACTATCAGAATAGCAAACAGTTTGGATCCTGATGAGACGCCATGTTCTGTGGCGTCTCATCTGGGTCCAAACTGTTTGTTAAGGCCTTCAAATTTCGGTTCCAGCACTGAAAGAGTTAAAAACTACTGGTACTTTTACTGTTAAATCCATCTCGATTGTTATAAAATCTTGATATTCTTTAAAGACTAAAATAGTTGTACAGTTTTTAAATCAAGATTCTTAAGATTTCTGTTCATACTAGTGTCACTTCATGGCAGCTGTCAATGTCTATACTCGGTGTCTTCCAACTGATGGAGTGGAGATTCGCATTTGTTACATTCTCTTGTTCTATGGCTATCAAAATACTTGACAATCTGAAACACAATTTCAGGTCTTAAGGTTCTAGTTCACAAACAAAAGTGTTTTAAGTCAAGTATGAACATTAAGTCATGCCTATTTAAATAAACAAAAAATGTTAAGTAGATTGGCTAGATTCTATGATTCCAATCATTCAGACAAAAAAGTCTTGACATTGGTGAAAATAAAGAACATTTTTGTATTGTAAAATTAATGATTGAGAGATCAATAAGAGTGCAATAAATTTGTGATTAATAAACAACACTTGTCTTCATTCTCCACAATAGGCACTAAATCTATACATGTATATAGATGTGTTTATTAATCTATTTATGCCTAGTGTCTAGAAAAAAGGCCTTGGCAAACAGGCCTTGGCATGATGCGGCGTCTCATCAGGGTCTGCGCTGTTTGCTTAAAGGAATTTCTGTAAGAAATATTCTAAATATAGAAATAAATATACTAGACATCCCTTATTTTGGAAATAAATTAATCCAATTTAAAAGGATGGGAGAGTCCTCTAGGCATAAATGGGTTAACTTCTTGTACATGTACTTACCTTTTTGCCAGCTCCAGGGCCTGCTGTATGTGATGTGATTGAACACTGGATGGAACATATTTACTCAGCAGCAATAAGTGTTGTTCTTTAGGAGCAGGGTGTTTCTGGAGGAAATGTGTCAATCGTGCATCACATGTGTTCTGTGTTGATGGGGTTTGCCACTTTTCACCTGAGTTGTTGGCCAATGTGTCTGTATCCTGTTTAATATGGAGATCATTCCTTTGTGTTGGAGTATTGTTGCGATGCTTTTCTAGATGTCGAACCAAACTATTGAGCCATCTTTTAGCCTGAAAGATGCAAGTAACATATATGTATACTGAAGTGAGTGACTTAATAATTTGGTACATTGCACATGGAAAAATGGGTGTTATGCCATATGCTGTCAAGTAGATCGAGCCCATCTGGTTAGCACTGTCAGGATCTACCCTGTCTGTTTATGAAAACACAAAAACCTTGCTTGACTTTAAAGCGGACAGCATAGCTCTTGACCAGACCTGGGCATGATAAAGTTTCATAATAAATTGGCTCAATGTCATCATATCAAGATGATGCAGCGCATGCAACAACAATGCCAGTAACATTAATGTTAAGATCACATTGGAAATGAAAAGGTTCCTTTTTATGCCCCCTTTCGAAGAAAAGGGGGTATATAGTTTTCGCACTGTCAGTCAGTCTGTCTGTCAGTCTGTCACACTTTTCGTGTCCGCTCTCTAATTCAAATAGTTTTCATCCAATCTTTACACAACTTTGTCAGAAGTTGTATCTAGACAATATCTAGGTAAAGTTCGAATATGGGTCATGCCAGGTCAAAAACTAGGTCATGGGGTCGAAAAAACAAATCCAAGGGAAGTAATAAGCTTTAAATGGACATAATTATCTGACCTGCCAAATTATATATTTTTGTTAAATAAATCAAAGTGGCGCAGTAGGCGGCATTGTGTTTCTGACAAACACATCGTGGTAAAAGGTCATGGTCATCCATCAAGGTCTAAGGTCAAAAAATACAAATCCAAGGGAAATTATAAGCTTTAAAGGAAGATAATTATTCAATAGTGAACATAGCAACTTGATATTTGGCATGCATGTGTATCTCATGGAGCTGCACATTTTGAGTGGTGAATCTACAGTCACGGTAGTGGCTTTTAATTATTTGCTACTAAAAATAGAGATTTGTTAAAGACAATTCTTTTCAAGGGAAGTAATTTATATAATTATAAATCTCAGATTTTATATTTCCTTACCAAGAATTTAAGTTCTTTTCACAGTTACTGTACAGATTTTTTATTAGCTCTACTGGCCAAAGGCCTGAAGAGCTTATGTCATGGTGTGGTTTCCGTCGTCAGTCCGTGCGTGCATTAGACTTTTTCTTGTTTACGCGATGAAGTCCACAGTTTTCATCCGATTCTTTTCAAACTTGTTCAGTGTCTTTATATTAATGAGGACTCGAACCCTATTGAAAATCGGTTACATCGGAGTAAAAAGTCCAGAATTATCTCCCCTTGAATTTGAGAAAATTGTGAAATAAGGCTTGTTTACGCAATGAAGTCCACAGTTTTCATCCAATTATTTCCCAACTTAGACAGTGTTTTTATCTGAATGATGAGTCAAACCCTATTGAAAATGAGCAATATCGGAGTTATAAGTCCAGAATTATCTCCCCTTGAATTTGAGTAGAAAATGAAAATTCAGTTTTTTTATGTGATAAAGTCCATAATTTTCATCCTATTCTTGGTAAACTTGCACAGTGTCTTTGTATCAATGAGGACTCAAACTCTTTTTATGCCCCCTTAGAAGAAGAGGGGGTTTATTGTTTTGCACATGTCCTTCGGTCCGTCCACCAGATGGTTTCCGGATGATAACTCAAGAACGCTTAGGCCTAAGATCATGAAACTTCATAGGTAAATTGATCATGACTGGCAGATGACCCTATTGATTTTCAGGTCACTAGGTCAAAGGTCAAGGTCACAGTGACTCAAAACAGTAAAACGGTTTCCGTATGATAACTGAAGAATGCTTAAGCCTAGGATCATGAAACTTCATATGTACATTGATCATGACTGGAAGATGACCCATATTGATTTTCAGGTCACTAGGTCAAGGTCACAGTGACTTGAAACAGTAAAATGGTTTCCGGATGATAACTCAAGAATGCTTACACCTAGGATCATGAAACTTCATAGGTACATTGAAAACGACTGGCAGATGACCCCTATTGATTTTCAGGTCACTAGGTCAAAGGTCAAGGTCATAGTGACTTGAAATAGTTAAATGGTTTCCGGATGATAACTCAAGAATGCTTACGCCTAGGATCATGAAACTTTATAGGTACATTGATCATGACTGGCAGATGACCCCTATTGATTTTCAGGTCACTAGGTCAAAGGTCAAGGTCACAATGACAAAAAACGTATACACACAATGGCTGCCACTACAACTGACAGCCCATATGGGGGGCATGCATGTTTTACAAACAGCCCTTGTTTAAAAAGAGCAATATCGAAGCAATAAGTCCAGAATGATGTTTTTTGTCATTGTTACACGCCCCCCCCCCAGAATTCCCCCTCCCCCCCGAAATATATTTTTTTAAAGATCATCTAATAAATGACACCATCACACTATACCCTCCCCCCTCCCCGCCCCCCCCCCCCCCCAAAAAAAAAAAATTATTTTTTTTAAACATGGTTAAAAAACACAAATATTTATTTTTATTATTTTATTTTTTGAAAGACCGTCCAACTATCCCACCCAAGACCCCCCCCCCCCGTTTTTTTTTGCATTTTTGAAAGATAATGTAATAAATGACCACCCCCCCCACACTATACACCCCGCTCCACCCCATCCCTCCCTCCTTTGTGATTGAAGTATTGAGATAGGTCCCTTCACCTTTACAAAGAAATAGATGAGCGTTCTGCATCCACAAGGCGGTGCTCTTGTTTAAAAAGAGCAATATCGAAGCAATAAGTCCAGAATGACTTCCCCTTGATTATGAGAAAATTTTGAAATCCCGCTTGTTTACGCAATTAATTCCACAGTTTTCATCCAATTATTTCCAAATTTGCACAGTATCTTTATATCAATGAGGACTTGAACCCTATTGAATATGAGCAGTATCGGAGAAATAAGTACACAATAATCTCCCCTTGAGTTTAAGAAAATTCTCCTTGTTTGTGCGATTAAGTACACAGTTTCCATCTTATTCTTTCCAAACGTGCACAGTGTTTAAAGCAGTAGAGCGATTCAGGCCCTAATGGGCCTCTTGTTTTGATTATTTATAACTCAAATGATTGATTTGTCAAAGATTTTTTATGCCCCCGGATTGAATGATCGGGGGTATATTGTTTTTGGCCTGTCTGTCTTTCTTTCTGTCTGTCATTCTGTCCCAAAACTTGAACCTTACAGTAAAGTTTTGCAAAAACTTTTGAAATATTGAACATAGCCCCTTGATATTTGGCATCCATGTGTACCCCTTCCCCCCCCCCCTCTATAAACAAGAGCAGACAACTGTATCAAGCATTTTGTACGAATTATGTTCCCTTTTTATACGCCCGTATAAAATACGGGACGTATTATGTGAAACCCCTTGGCGGGCGGGCGGGCGGCGGGCGGAAGGCATCACTTTGTCCGGACTCTAATTCAAATTGTATTCATCCGATCTTCACCAAACTTGGTCAGCAGTTGCATCTAGTTGATATCTAGGCCAAGTTCCAATATGGGTCATGCCGGGTCAAAAACTAGGTCATAGGGTCAATAAGTGCATTTTCAAAGGGGCCACTTTGTCCGGACTCTATTTCAAATTGTATTCATCCAATCTTCACCAAACTTGGTCAGCAGTTGCATCTAGTTGATATATAGGCCAAGTTCAAATATGGGTCATGCCGGGTCAAAAACTAGGTCATAGGGTCAATTAGTGCATTTTCAACGGCGCCACTTTGTCCGGACTCTAATTCAAATTGTATTCATCCGATCTTCACCAAACTTGGTCAGTAGTTGCATCTAGTTGATATCTAGGTCAAGTCCGAATATGGGTCATGCTGGGTCAAAAACTAGGTCAAAGGGTCAATTAGTGCATTTTACTTTGTCCGGACTCTAATTCAAATTGTATAAATCTTATCTTCACCAAACTTGGTCAGTAGTTGCATCTAGTTGATATCTAGGCCAAGTTCGAATATGGGTCATGCCAGGTAAAAAACTAGGTCATAGGGTCAATTAGTCCATTTTCAACAGCGCCACTTTGTCCGGACTCTTATTCAAATTGTATTCATCCGATCTTTACCAAACTTGGTCAGTAGTTGCATCTAGTTGATATCTAGGTCAAGTTCGAATATGGGTCATGTCGGGTCAAGAACTAGGTCATAGGGTCAATTAGTGCATTTTCAACGGCGCCACTTTGTCCGGACTCTAATTCAAATTGTATTCATCCGAAACTTTTAAACAACTTTTTATCCTGCGTCAAAGTGGTATGGGGGTATAAGTCACATTCAGTGACAAAGCTCTAGTTCAAGTTGATATCAATGCATATATATGAATATATCAGTTATATAAGTTGTTGTTGTTTTTTTTGCTTATTTCCAAAACAAATACATCAATCATCAGTGTATCATCTCCAATGGCACACGAATCGGGCGTATATTGCTCCGTCATGCGGCGCTCTTGTTATACTTAACTTGAAAATTTGGTTAAGTTTTGTGTTTAGGTCCACTTTATTCCTAAAGTATCAAAGCTATTGCTTTCATACTTGCAACACTTACTAACTATAATAAGGGAACTGTGCAGGCAAAGTTATGTAACTCTTACTGGCATTTTGATAGAATTATGGTCCCTTTTATATTAAGAAAATTGAAAATTTTGTTAAGTTTAGTGTTTTGTACATGTATCATAGCAATTGCTTTCATTATTTCATTATTAATCATGATTGTGGAAAATATACCTCTATAAATGTACAACTTCTTTAAAAGATAAGCGATCAATATGTTTCAATTTTGGTCCCCTTCCAGTGAGAATATCACTATATTACCTTGACCTTATTGAATATGACAAATTTCCCCATGATGGCTTACGTTATACTGTCAAGCACTTTGAATAGTCGAGCGCGCTGTCATCTTACAGCGCTTGTTAAAGTACATTATGAATGCAACAACTATGGTACTTATAAGGTTAATGTCTGATATAAGGGTAAGGCGTTGTGTGCTGCAAGAAATGACTGGTATATACATTATGTATTTACTGCTCTTGTGATGTGTGAAACAACAAACATATCTGTTTATAGCGAAATATAGCTGGGGCATCGATGCGAATTTCTATTTATATTTATTTTAAAAACAATATATTAATATTTACAGATACTGCGATATTGTAATGATGTTTACAAGAAAGAATCAGGCCACTAGCCTTGTCGAATATCACATAGAACAAGTGCAGCCTGACGTATGTTTCGTTGAGTTGGTTGATTCTGAGTGTGAAGGACTCCAACTCTGCCTTGAGCTGGTCCTCCATGGTGCGCGTGCGCGAGCTACTTCCGGTCTTCATTCCTACCGCATGGAGGTCCGCCAGCACCGAGTCAGCACAATCGACGATTTCCTGGTAACGGTATGGAAGAAGAGTACATTTAAACTGTGTATTTTATTGTAATAGCGTCCTAATCTTTGTGCAGGCAACAATTAGTAAAGTGTCAAGTTAATAACATAATATACTGGTACCACGACGTACATAAACAAAAACATGATTTTAAAAATGAATTTATCACAATTGAAAACTTTTTCGTGCATTTACAAAATATATTATCAAACCACTGATGCAGTGGAGATAAATGACGTAGACCTTACAGATAAATGACGTAGACCTTACGGCTAATTCGATTGAAGTTAAACAAAGTGAATAATGCTTATTTGCAATTCAACAGTCATATGTTAATGTAAAACTTGACCTTTGATGGAGTAAGAATGTGCTTGATGAAGTATTGTCTATTGTGGAACGCCTCCCAGGAATTGGAGCCGATATCCGGAAGGTCCTCCGCTTCCTGTCGCATTAGACAGATCGTTTCCACCACCTGGAGTGTGAAAGTGCAAATTATTCCTATTTCGTGAGTTATAACCCAGTGGGTATCAAACGTTCTGCGAACGTTGCTGCAACGTGATATTTAGGTCGCAACGTCGGCAGCCATTACCGAACGTTGCCACAACGTTGCATACAAAACATTACCCGGACGTTTCATCAAACGTTGCAGTTTGGCTGTCACAATGGTGTATATGAAAGTTTTTCCGACGTTTTTTCCCAACGTTGCTGCGACGTTTTTTCCAACGTTGCTGCAACGTTGTATTTACGTTGCATTCAAACGTTCAGTTTGGTTGTCACAATGGTATATATATGAAAGTTTTCCCGACGTTTTTTTCCAACGTTTCTGCAACGTTGTATTAAGGTTGCATTCAAACGTTGCAGTTTGGTTGTCACAATGGTGTATATGAAAGTTTTCCCGACGTTTTTTTTCCAACGTTGCTGCAACGTTGTTTTAAGGTTGCATTCAAACGTTTCAGTTTGGTTGTCACAATGGTATATATGAAAGTTTTCCCGACGTTTTTTTTTTCCAACGTTGCTGCAACGTTGTATTTAGGTTGCATTTAAACGTTGCAGTTTGATTGTCACAATGGTACCGGTATATATCAATGTTTTCCCGACTTTTTTTTCAACGTTGCTGCAACGTTGTATTTAGGTTGCATTCAACCGTTGCAGTTTGGTTGTCACAATGGTGTATATGAATGTTTTCCCGACTTTTTTCCAACGTTGCTGCAACGTTGTATTTAGGTTGCATTCAAACGTAATATTTTTTAATTCTTTTTTTTTTAATAATATAAAAATAAAAACCATTTACTGCCAACCGCCCTTTCGAGTATTATCGGCAGATATGCACACTGTCGAGTCCGTTTCCTAGAAAGAACAAGTACTTGGTGTCTATAGAGGGGATAATGAAACGCTCCCCGAGTAGGAATCGTACTTTATAATAATACAGTTCATGCATAGCATTAATGAAAATATGATTTCTTGTAAATTTTATAAATTCAATTTTTTAATTTTACAAATCAGTTGCTTAAACTTAAAGATGCTTAAGATGAACTTTAACTCAATATCGCCGGATAAAATATATTGTTTAAGAATTTTTATATTATTTAAAAAAAAGAATTTAAAATACTGCGTTTTAATGCGACCTAAATACAACGTTGCAGCAACGTTGGGAAAAAACGTCGCAGCAACGTTGGGAAAAAAAGTCGGGAAAACTTTCATAGAAACCATTGTGACAACCAAGCTGCAACGTTCGAATGTAACCTAAATACAACGTTGCAGCAACGTTGGATGCCCACTGGGAAAAAGAGCGTTTGATCATTTCGCCCGAAGAAATAACGCTTCCATTTTTTAAAATATCACTTTTTCATTTACAATATTCATTTTGCAGCAAAGTTGGCTTCTGAAATGCGTTTTAGCAATAAACATAAGATAAATACAATTGCAAAAAACGGACCTAATGCATGTGCGTGAAGTTTCTTCCCATATTCCAAAGACGACATTTTTTAAGATTTTTTCGTTGAAAGTGAGTCTTGTTTGAACAAACATACAGTCCAAGCGGGCATCACAGGACGCGGATCAAAAGATATCTGCGTCGAGAGAAATATTTCCGGCAATATTGTACGTAAGCCTGATATTGACAGCATTTAACAATTCCAATAAAAATAAATAAGAAACATGTGGATATGATATAAATGCTTACTCTTTACAGCATAACATCGGAAATATATTTAGAAAAATGAAATGTAATATCACAAGAAGACAAAGATGACGACGAAGATAATGATAATAATGAGGATGTTTCGGAAGGTTACCTCCTCCACTTGGTATTTACATTCCTTCAGACTGTGGTACATGTTGATCTCCATCTCCATCTCCTCAAAGTGAGTCTTAACAAGTTCTGAACATTCTTTAATTTTCACTAGATTGTCGTTTAATGTCGCCACAGCGTTGTTGAGAAAGCCGGCTGGGAGCTTCACGAGGATGGGATCAAACTCGGGATGCTGGAGTTTCTCCAAAGATTCCTGGCCGTCTTCAAGCACCCTCTCAAGCTCTAGATCACTGGATAAGCAACAAGAAACTGTCGAGCGAGGCAATGACTGATGAAGGAACAAATATTCGTAGCTATAAGTAGCATACAGTGAACGGTGCATGCCTCACGAAACTGAAGGTAAATCTGGTATTTGACAGAATTGTGAAATACTCGTGCATTGGTAAAAAAAAATCAAGCGTTATTGTGTCTATAACATTGTTTAAAACCTTTGACTACGCATCAACCCCGTGTATAAAGTCAGTGACCTCGTTGTGTTATTTAACTGCATTTACAAGCAGAAAGCATCCGGGTCGACTTGAGCGCTTGACTACATATCCCTGGGGATTACGTGTTAGATCCACGGCTCGGCCACATAACTTGTGTGAGGATTTATAGGACCCCCCCCCCCCCACCACCACCACGCCCTCCCCATTCTACCTGTGAAGTTTTTAGTTTCTGGCAAATTTACATGTATTTTGCACTTAATTTACTCTAAAAGGGTACGAGTAAGTTCTCATCTATCTCTCATCAACTGATCGCGACAATATGAAAGAACTTCTGTTCAATACGGCAAATACATTCCCCCCCCCCCCCAAAAAAAAAAAAACAAGAAAATACGACACAACGACCTCCTTACAGAAATACGGCTTTCTTGTTCCTAACAGTTGCAAACGTATCCAGGGCATCCGTGCCGTCGAGGGCATCACGACGTTTCCCCAGGGCATGGCGGACGCAGCGAGCAATGTCGAATAACATGTTTTTGGTTGACGATGCTTCGTCTATTATAGGATAATATGCCTAAAACAGTTCAACGTCTATTATAGGATAATATGCCTAAAACATTTCAACGTTTGATGTGTCATACCAAATTTAATTCAATGCTTGTTTAATTTTTAGTAACATAACACTTTTAATTTTCAAAAATCAATAAGAGATGTTCGTGATAAAAAATGAATATGTTTGTCGTGATACATTTCGTTTATTTCCGCCTGCTCAAACAAAAACATCATAAATCAATCGAAAACTTAAAAATAAATTCCCACCGCAAATGAAAGAGCGTTGCAAAATAATACCAGCGGAGATATTTTCATGTATAACAATCGGCAGAAAAATAAATAGATATCTTAAATTACATTTAAGTTAAACAATTTAAATATATATGCTTTAACATGAATTAAATATATATAATTAGATTAATGAATACACTTAAAATTATTAGATAATCAACATTAATTCCCTATTGCGACAATAAGTCGCGTTTTTCAAATTAGTTTTTATACAGGTTTATTTTTATCTCTTATCTATTTAACTTAAAAGTAACGGACTTCGACGAAAGTAAACCACAATCGGATTTGTATGTGTTAAAAACTTACAATTAAATAAGCCAATTGCTCTTTTCAATCACCTTGTGAAAGTCGACCCACGACCGATGATTGTATTGAAGTGTTCCACCATAGTCGGTAGTTAGTTGGTCCCTGTCAACCAGTGCATGCAGGTCAGCATACGAATCCAGGAATATTACCTGCGCAAGTAATACGCGGTATTGTTGTTTATTTCGTTTTAAGCTGTAATTATTTATAAATATATAATAAATAACCACGTTTACTTATCTAGTAAAGTATAATGTATCATATACGTGTATGGAACAATAGCTGAACATTTCATAGACCCGGGAAATCCAATTACATCCACCTGGCATTCGTATATTGTCAGTGCTGCTGACCGGTACTTTGAGAAATCCAACATTTCTATCGGGTTGTCCGTCTTCACCAGATACGCTTCCTTCACGCGTCTTGTTGTGAGCTTTTATTTACAAATAATGTATCTAGTATAACGTATAATATTAAAGGAATAATGTATACTTTAAATAATAGGTTATACAGCTAAAGTGGATATACAAACTTGTTATTTCAGTAATTGATTTAGATAGAAAATGACTAGATTTTGTTCTATATTATAACGTCCCAATTTCCGTGATATCCATGTGGTTAACGATATTCTACTTCATTGCGATAAACTGAAACTCAGTATTTTACAGCATAATTTATTCAATCAACTTACTTCGATGCCAGGGTATACTTTCTTCGATAGGAATAAACTAAAGAGAAAATAGCAATTCGGAAAACGACTTTGAAATATAGTTTAAACGACGAGAGAAGACAAATATGATTGAACAAACCTGAAGCTCGTTCAGAATCGTTGACAGTTTTGAGATACAATCGTCCGTCCACTCGCTGCTCAATTCGGCAATGACCGAGATATGGTCGCTTGCAGCAAGTGTGACATAGAACTAGAAAATATGGGGAACTTGGTTTATAAGTTCTTGACGTTTATCATCGAAAATTAATGAAATACGAGGATTTTGCGAAACATCGATTTAGCTTTCCGTTTTGTGCATTTTTTTTTAATATTTAATATGTGATTCAACACGCACGAATGTCTATTGTTTATGTAATAACTACATTCCAAACAGATGGCGACATTGAAAATGGTTACAAACAGAGTTATGATTATTCTATATTTTGCAAACGTTTTACTCGTAGCCGAAGTCTTGGTATATTGCAAAATGTGGACATGCCTGTAAAAGCCGCACAATGTCCACCGTGGCGTAAATTTCAAACAAGTCGGTGGCATCTGTTGGAAAGGTCAATAACGGCGTCCCGTCTTTGGCCTTGCCTCCTGTAACGAGTAAGGCGTTTTACATGAAATCTAGGTACTTATGAAAACATGTCTTGCATATAGTATATTTCTCCAGCTTTCAGTAAAATCATAATCTAACGACAGTTGTCGCCACCAGTGTGCTACTATTGATAAGGTAATAGTTTATAGAGAATTACACACATATATACAAACGTAGCATTAATAAAATTAATGAATAGTGTATATTACTATAATCAATATCTGATATTTTGGACAATGATGAAATTCAATCACCATGCAGCTCCATAAACAAAACACGCGTATTATATGTATAATTTAAGTATTCTGTTTCACGCATACGGTAATACAAACCGTTTTTGCATCATTAACCCATTTATGCTCAGCGTATAGAAAAAATGCCTTGGCAAACAGCGTAGACCCAGATGAGACGCCGCATGATGCGGCGTCTCATCAGGGTCTGCGCTGTTTGCTTAAAGGAATTTCTGTAAGAAATACTCTAAATATAGAAATAAAAATACTAGACATCCCTTATTTTGGAAGTAAAATTGATCCAATTTAGAAGGATTGGAGAGTCCACTAGGCATAAATGGGTTAACACACCAACATATCCAAATGAAAGTGATCTTCTTGATAGCCACTAAAATTATCAAATCAAAGTATAACTTTAACCTGACAGTATAGCGATTCCGGACTCCAACACTATTTCGTTTACAAGATCCATCAGTTACTATTCAATGTCGATCAGCGCGTTTATTAAAAAGCTCAGCGATACTGAACTTCAACAGAATTTGTTTAATTACCGGTAATCGGATTTGTAAGCACCAATTATTTCTTCTATAGGGTTTACGATCGTAAAGCCATTTATGGCGATAAATCGTCGAGGTACTAATGCGCGTATCTTGAATGTGCAATATGTTCATTGATTTTTATGATTAGCATAATAAAGAAAGTCTTCGTCGACAGATACGGGCGCCTAGATTGTGACTCTACCTACTTTGAACTTGAAATTATCTTTAAAAGAGCTATGACATGTCCTTGATTGTTACTAAACGAACGGATTTTTAATTAACCATCTGTTATAATTTCAAATAGCACATACATATTCAAAGGCACTTTTAACATCTCCTTGAAATTTTATTAGAATTGATGAACGATTCGATGAATAATCATTATACCAATATCACTCTGAATAGTAGTCACAAACTGACGGTATGTAGAAACCTTCACTTTCAGTGTAATTCATTGTACACTTACTTTCAATCAAAGATCCTGTACATACGTATCAATTCTTGTTTGCTCAGTACAGTATATATGTTTACAAATTTATCTAATGGAGTACCATTATTTAAGCTGACTTCCTATGTAATGTTCATCGATTGCCGAATACGGTTTCATTCAATGTCCCGCAGGTTATAAATGATTGAAGGTCGGGTCTTACCAACCATGTTTGACTCGTAAAAAAATGAGCCGTGTTCTGAGAAAACTGGGCTTAATTCATGTGCGAAAAGTGTCTTCCCAGATTAGCCTGTGCAGTCCGCACAGGCTAATCAGTAACGACACTTTCCGCTTTTATGGTATTTTTAGTTTAAAGGAAGTCCCTCCTTACCGAAAATCAAGTTTAGGCGGAAAGTGTCGTCCCTTATTAGCCTGTGCTGACTGTACAGGCTAATCTGGGATGACACTTTAAGCACATGCATTAAGCCCAGTTTTCTCAGAACAAGGCTCTTATAGGGGTACATTTGATGACAGAGCGAACGTTCTTTGTATGTGAAGTGAAACGTGTGTTAAATATGCATTTAATGTAAGATGCGACCTTGCGTTAAACCGCATGCCTGCTTTTAAGATCGATCCGTATCCAGTCGTTTTATTGCACATACACGCTTTAAAGTAAAATATTAGAACATTTATGTTGTATTTTCGATCATATTGTTCTTAAAAAGAGTAATACATTTGTATACAAAATAAAATAAAGATTGTTCGTATATTTTCCTCTGCACAATGAAACTGCAGTCGCACGTGGTTAACGACAATTTTTGCTGCATATGATCTCACACCGTCAGTATAAAACGAAGGCAAACGTATCTTAACCGCTATTTATAATTTGTGTTACATGCAAATTCTTTATGTTGATTATGATGCGATATCTCTTTAAATCGTGAAAATTATAACCAATTATAACCGTTTTTTATTTGACGAATATGACTTTATATATATATACACACACACACATATATATATATATATATATATATATATATATATATATATATATATATATATATATATATATATATATATATATATATATATATATATATATATATATATATATAAACCGTTTAAAAAGCGCTATTCTTTTACCAAAGACCTATAGATAACAATATGTCTTTGCTTTTACATAGCGTTCGTTGAAAATCATGATTGATTAATATTAAATCTTATTGACTGCGGATCATTTTTAAAATGAATACAAAACTGACATAATTTTATATATGCATCTACAGTATGGTGTATTTTCCTGCGCTTATTTGCTTTATTTACCCACACCTTCGTGTTCACATTGTACACATCAACGGCTTCATTAGTTTAGTGTACTATAACCTGCAATGCGATCGACTTGAGACTATTCGTTTAGAATTCTGTTGTGCCCAACTACCTGTTCCTCAAACTATTGTAAATTTACAGAATATTTAAACTAACTTAGGTGAGTAGACTTGAAAATACTCTGGTTAATCAACAGTATCGAAATATTTTACTCACTACGTATCTTATTTGCAGCACCCCATGCATTTAAATATATCCAGTTGTTCGCTGGAGCCGAGGTCGTAAAGGGTGTTAGTTGCAATAATTCAACTCTAAGCTTTATAGCCCAATGGGCTGCTTCGAGTTGCAATGCGCTCTCTCTTGTCCATGGGTGCAAAATGTTATCAAAAATGCAAGGGTTAAGGAACACTGAAACTGCAAGAACTTATTAAAGTTTACCTATCTAAACCACGAACTTATCCAAATGGTACCATTAAAGCAAGAAATAATTGATTAGTGACTTTGGTTTTGTTTTGTACGCTGTATGGTTGTTACTGGTTGAGTCGTGGGTTCTGTTTGATTCGTGGGTATAGAAATCGCGTGAAATCTCGCGATAGAACGTTCGCACATAATGCAGTTCGTTACGGAAAATGTTTTGACACGGTCACCATTTTTTCCGATCAAAAATGCGTCAAAAAAAGTAAATATTGTAATTCATCATAACTTGATAGGTCCTTATGAAGTATTTCCTCATTTATGTATTGTTCATATACTGGTCATGTACGTAATTCCGGCCTGTACGTAAAAAATCGGCCACCTATGTAAAATCATTTTCATGATCTTAACGCACATATTTTGTTTTTATTTATAAAAATCAACATGAAAACCATCCCTACTCTCAATGTTTTGCAAATGTAAGAACCACATCACTGTAAACGTTTGTGTTAAAATGTCACAAATATAGCGGGAAATATTTGGCTCGTGGGGAAAGTGATGTCATCATTTGTTTCAACAATTATATTCATATAAGAAACAAATATATTTGATAAAATTATTTTTATTTTATCTAATAAACTTAAATTAAAGTTTTACCAATTAATTGTACAAAAAATTATATTCAAAACATAAAAATCAGAACCTAAATATATTTTTTAATATATGAATTACCTCCCTTTATAAGAATATTACTAGATTACATGTTTTAATATTATATATAAGCGTTTACTAATCATCAAAACTGAAGTCAACTTTTCAAACAAAATGTGTTTACTTTTTTAGCTATGTTTGAAAAAATTTATTAAACACATTCAAAAGAAATATTTTTTTTAATGAATTAGCAGTTTCCCATTGTTTATATTTATTAAAATAGGTAGGGGGAGTAACTGGTATAATAATTTCGCATTTATTTAAATTTCAAGTCAAAAATTTTAATAGTATAAACATTGATTAATACTCTGAATTTGAGGACATTTGTCAAAAGATAATGCTTTGTAATTTTATCTGCAGATCAAACTGAAAAGTGGCCGATTTTTTAGGTACATTTAACCTACGAAAATGGATAGTTTACATGTCATCATTTTCTGTTCATTAAGTAACATTCACTGATCTAATTCTATTTAAATTTTCATGCTAGGTTAGTTTTGAACCCAGGATTATATATGTGAAGTTTAGTTTCAACCAGTTGCCTAACACTAAAGATTTTTCTTAAATAGTCCCAAAAGTGGCCGGAATTACGTACATGACCAGTAGTGTTTCAAAGAAACACAAAATTGTTTATTTATGAGTATTTACCATGCTACATTGTCTGTTGACATTTTTTCACAAGAAATTAACCTGTCCTGCATGGTCAGTTTAAAGGCTATTTATAGTATGCAAATCTTGAAATTTTGGCAGCCAATCAGAACCCACGAATCAACCGGAAGCTTATTTTCATGATGGTAGTTTGACACTATCAACACAGTCGATTATTTTGATGTTTAAAGACGATAGACATTTGGAAAAAAGCAACAGATCTTAAAGAAGAAAGGTTAATAATTATTTTCATAATGATTCATGGTCATATATTTATAAAATATTTGTGATGTATTAACAACTTTATGAAAATTACCCACGACTCAACCAGACTATAGCATATCCGCCATATTTGAAAATTGACCCAATATTGGTTAGGTTCAGGGGTTTTTTTTGGCCCGATTTTATAGCCGAAATTCGGCTATGTTCCCAATCCCAAAAAGTATACTATTTTCCCAAAATGTAGCAAAAAATTCCCAATTTAAAAAAAAAAAAAAAAAAAATATTTTTTTTTTTTTTTTTTTTTTTTTTTTTTTTTAGAAAGAAGTCTTATGTGTATTTTATCTCAATTTAAATTCAATTACATCTAACAAAGTTTTATATTATTTTTTTCTTTTAATTTGAATGATTGTAAAGAGTTAAATCAAATTTAGTATTTCCCTAATTAGTGGACTTTTCGTGTGGAAAAAAAGGCTAATGAATTTATTTTCCCAATTTCATGAAAATGCCGATTAAATTCCCAATTCCAAAGCCATGGGCTATCTTCCCAAAAAGTGGAAAAAAAAACCTGAGGTTGCAGTACACCAATATTTTGCGCGTCAGGTTATGTGCTCCAGCCTATAAAGTCGATAACAATGTGGTATGCAATACAGAATACACTGTTTCAAATTTAAACATAAACATGTCAGCGAGAAAAGTGTGTTGTAACATCATTGTGTTTTTATAGGGTGCATGCAAAGGATAACATCCGTTGGTTGCCATTCAGGTAAATTTAACATGTTTATGTTAAACATCATTATTTTCCTCAATTTGTCTCGAACGACATCTGTTAAGTGAAGCGCACGGATTCGCTGCGCTGAACTGCACCCATGTTTATGAAGGGGTGCATATGGACTGCCAGAGCCACCATAGCAAAAATTATCAAAGGCTCTGGGAGTCGGTTTATATGGACTATAAAGGATGTTAGGTTCTTTACACTCTTTGTACCATTTAAAATCTTAAAATGAAAACAAAAGGCTTCAAATGACAAATTAATTAAATATTGACTGTTAAGTGTCCCTAACAATCACAATGCAAACATGGTCAATTGGGCTTGATTGTTCATTGTCAGCTTAGGTACTCCTTAAATGTAACCCAGGTACACTTTAGTATTCCAAGGTGTATCCCGGGCAGGTTTTTTTGCCTCTTTACAGCGGAAGGGTATATTTCTAATCGTGAAAAGTATACTCTTTTCCGAAAATTTGCTAAAAATTTGCCAATGGGACAAAAAAAAACACATGGCATCATCTGTTGCGTTTTTTATAAAGGGGTTGTCTGATAAGGTCTTATATGGGTTTTAGACTATACCTCGATTTGGATAACATCGGCATAATTCGTGTGCTGATATTCTCCATGTTGTTCAGGCGCTTAAATTAAGATATTTGCGTTGAAATTCAAGTGTTTTGTGATTCGGCTGAATAAAAAACAACAGTGTTGCAAATTTCGAAATATTACATGAAAAGATTCCTAAACAAAAACTTGGCTAAACGAAAAAACTGTTGATTTATTTTTAGCAAGCGTATTTAATTAAACAGACATCGTCGACAAATACAAGTCCTCACATTGAAACTCCTTCCATTGTTAATAATGTTGTTTTGCACTTTTTAACGCAGAATATCGGCGGCTTCCCCCATGAAAAAAGTATACTTTTTTCCCCTATTTCAGCTAAAAATTCCCCCCTCCAACAAAAAAATATAATTTTTTTTAAATTTTATACATAGGTTGCCAGCTGGTATCGTGCTACTAACCTTTGATACAATATATTTTTATGTAAATCACATTAAAATATAGCAATTTGAGGTGTTGCATAGTTGCTGAAAAGATCTTCTAAAATTCTCCTTTTTTCCCAAAACGACGCGAAATTCCCCCCTCTAAGGGCCCCGGCCCCAATCCCCCAAAGTGTAGCAAGGGCCCTGTCATCATTGATTTCCGAAAGCATAGTGCAGTCTTATATTCAACATATAGAATGCAGTAGTTCTTCAGAAGAAGATGAAGCACCTCCTAATAAAGGGCCATGACAATTAGGGAAATAAGTTTGTGACTGAAGATTTTGTGTGAGCTTATTATGTGGAAAACTGTTGGTCATGATGGTGTTTGTGATTAAAGATTTTGAACATGTAGTTTTAAATCCCATTTTTTTCCCCAATTTCTTGGAAATGCCAGTAAAATTTCCAAGCCATGGGCTTTTTTCCCAAAAAACTGAAAAAAACATGCAGAGTACGGAAACAATTCGAAAACGTACCTGACCAATTTAGACTGTACCTGAGTTGTATTCCCGCCCAATATCTGATGTCTGAAAACGCTGACTACAACCATTTAAGCATAATTATTCCAAGGTACGTTTTAGTTTATTTTATGTACCCGGCGAACATTAAAGTATATTTAAGAGTACCTGGGGTAAATTAAAGTAGTTCCCGAGCCGACAATGACCAATCGAGCGTCAATTTGTCATGCTGTATTTTGACAGTGATCTGGATACAGGAATAATTTTAGGTCTGCGTCCTGTACGTATAGAAATTGCAGGGGACGCAAACATTTGCTATAAATGCGCCCCACGGACGCACAATCATAAAAGTGTATTAATTATGATGCTGAAAAATATTCCCGCGAACGGAGAAAAGAAGAATTTACAGACCAAAAAACTTGCAAATCGACTTAAAATGGCAGCCATTTTACTATTGCGCAATCAATACCGGTATTGCATAAATAAATTATCTGTTGCCTTGAATTTGTTTTAAAAACTGCAAAATATGTTATATTGATTATTTAAGACTTTCCTTATTTCCCCCAAAATCCGGCGTTTCACATGATTTTTCCCCCCGAATCTGGCATTACGCGCGTTTTTTTTCCCCTCAAAGAAGGCCAGGCCCTTTCCCCAAAATCAGATAAAAACCCCTGATGTGTTACATTTTTATGCCCCCCCCCTTCGAAGAACAGGGGGTATATTGTTTTGCACATGTCGGTCGGTCGGTCCTTCCGTAGGTCTGTCCACCAGAAGGTTTCCGGATGATAACTCAAGAACGCTTAGGCCTATGATCATGAAACTTCATAGGTACATTGATCATGACTGGCAGATGAACCCTATTGATTTTCAGGTCACTAGGTCAAAGGTCAAGGTCACAGTGATTCGAAACAGTAAAACGGTTTCCGGATGATAACTCAAGAATGCTTAAGCCTAGGATCATGAAACTTCATAGGTACATTGATCATGACTGGCAGATGACCCCTATTGATTTTGAGGTCACTAGGTCAAAGGTCAAGGTCACAGTGACTCGAAACAGTAAAATGGTGTCCGGATGATAACTCAGGAATGCTAATGCCTAGGATCATGAAACTTCATAGGAACATTGATCATGACTGGCAGATGACCCCTATTGATTTTGAAGTCACTTGGTCAAAGGTCAAGGTCACAAGGACTCGAAACAGTAAAATGGTTTCCAGATGATAACTCAAGAATTCTTATGTCTAGGATCATGAAACTTCATAGGTACATTGATCATGACTGGCAGATGACCCCTATTGATTTTCAGGTCACTAGGTCAAAGGTCAAGTTCACAGTGACTCGAAACAGTAAAATGGTTTCCGGATGATAACTCAAGAATGCTTATGTCTAGGATCATGAAACTTCATAGGTACATTGATAATGACTGACAGATGACCCCTATTGATTTTCAGGTCACTAGGTCAAAGGTCAAGGTCACAGTGATTCAACAGTAAAACGGTTTCCCAGTGCTCCAGCTAGGATTTAAAAAGGCAGGGGGGCTTTTTTGTCAAAAGGGCACTTTCGACGCGCAGTATGTTGTCAAAAGGGCACTTTCGACGCGCAGTATTTTGTCAAAAGGGCACGTTTGAGCGAGCGGTTGTTTCTGGAATGCTTCCTATTGCATGTTAATTTATATGTTATAAATAATTGTATTATTCCCATGTTTAAACCATTCAAATATAATGTCTACAATGAGGATTAAACTAATTACAATGTTATAAGAGATTTATTAATTATCATATGTAAAAAAATAAAAAATAAATAAAATTTTGGAGGGGGGGCGGCAGGGCGGAGGTTCAGGGGGGCAGGGCGGAGTTTCTTGTGGGCAGGGCACGGCGCCCTTCGATTTAGGCCAAGCTGGAGCACTGCGTTTCCGGATGATAACTCAAGAACGCTTAGGCCTAGGATCATGAAACTTCATAGGTACATGTACTTTGATCATGACTGGCAGATGACCCCTATTAATTTTGAGGTCACTAGGTCAAAGGTCAAGGTCACAGTGACTTCGAACAGTAAAATGGTTTCCGGATGATAACTCAGGAATGCTTATGCCTAGGATCATGAAACTTCATAGGAACATTGATCATGACTGGCAGATGACCCCTATTGATTTTCAGGTCACTAGGTCAGGGTTCGCCAAAACTTGAAAAATCTGTCAGTCATTCGGACTGACAGACTTGAAATTTTTGTCAGTCCGAATCAATTTCTGTCAGTCCCACTGTCCGACTAAACTATAACAGCAAAACACAACAAAAGAGAGTACATTTTAGATGTTTATTGGTTTTGATCACATTAAAATACAATAAAAACATGTCCAAAGTCGTTATAATTAAACAATTATTATATTAATAATAAACCACATATAAACCAAAGGTATTCTTTTTATACTTCTTTTTGTCAAACTGTTTTTTAGCCTGCACAGCTCTACAAATCCGTGTTCTTGAAAAGTAAAGGTGACATCCAATCAAGTTTGACTTAATTGCACACACCCATTCACACTACTTTGGATGACATCAATTTCTGTTTATTAGCCAATTTCACAAGTTCTAAAAACACCTTTTGTTAAAATATTTTCTCTTAGCTAAGGTGGTTGATTTCCAGGTTCAATTAAATGAATGTCTTTCACACCTATTTCTTGATTGAAAGGCCCATGATAATTACC